>NW_024538131.1:0-12978 GCF_016628075.1 Suillus paluster
TATTTATGCTGATTATGGGAACTCAGGTAAGCCACCGGGCTTACAGACTTTCGCTTAACATTTACTGGCACAAGCACTAACCATCTCTGCCTTGCTTCGCCGCCATATTCAGGCGCCAAATACTCGATACCGAGAATTTTCGTGTGGTTCCGACGTTGGATCTGAAGTGGAGGAGGGTTTTGCATCTCTACCCGACGTTCCCGACATGATCTGCTAGGCTCGTCACCAGCCTGCATAGACCCGCTCGAGAAATCGAGGCTAGTGCTCCGGTAAGTGACTCAGGGAGAACTTCGGCGGCACGCAGCAGTGGGAGATACACGGATCATTAGACGGATTGAAGGGATGTATCACCAGTACTGCTGCACATGATAATCAAATTGGAAGATGATTCAGGGCTATAGGGTCGCCACCATATGTTCTTTGACGATCAAGGTCTACATTCGTGAAGGAGCACAGATGGATATTGTGTCGAGTAGGAAAGTGATAATTAGTACACTTGCTCTGATCAGTCGAACTTGGGCGCGTGTACATGCGAAGTCGCAGCGCTCCAGTCCCCCAGGACCACACCCAACGAGAAAACATCGGTCATTGTCAGCAGATCTCAAACTTCAACTAGCAGTTTCCTCTCTTCGTATCAAGCGGAACTGTACCAGTGATGTTCTGTCTCACATCCGTGATCTCGTCTTCGCTCCCGATTTCACCCCTTCCTCTGTTGCTCTGATCGTCAATACCTGCGCTGCTGCACTCCCAGCTGCAAAATTCTCCGACCTCACAATATCGATATATCAAGGGTCACACGGCGCTCCATTGGGCATTTGTGAATAACCGGCCAGAAGCTCTTTCGGCATTTACTGGATTCGTTTCTCGATTTTCGTCTGTTTGCTCGTCCGACTTGCTAACTTGATCGATGTGGTGCTGTCTGAGTCGATGTAGCCCATGACGTTGGAGAGAATTTCGGAAACAAAGAGAACGCGAGACATTGTGTTGACTGAGTGCGGAGGTTTGGCACGAACTAGCTGCAGTGACTTTGAAGTCCAAGCGAGAAATCGTAACAAAAACAAGTACGCCGAAGGAGTAAAGGACTTGGAGCGGAGTCCGGACCGCAGCCGCACAACTTATAATCATTAATGATTCTTTTGTCTTGGTGACTTCGGTCCCTCACCTTGAGCTCGTCTACTGAAGTATTCAGCGACGGTGTTCGCAGGTATTTACCTATTTCAATTTGGGCATCTCTGGCTCATTGACGCCATTCACCATACCAATAGCACTATCAACAAAAGAGACTGAAGCATATATGCTGCCCGAAGCATGTATGTTGAAATATAATGCCTTGTGTAAGGTTCACAAGGTTTTATATGCTTCGGGCTCTTTTGTTGATTGGCACCGTATTAATCAGAGTCAACTCCGGTCAACTCCCAATTGCTCAGGCTATTCGCACATATTTCAGCTTCGCGGCCCGACGGGAACAACTTGAAGAAGATAACAGATAAAAATACCAAGATTCCTCTCTCCCTTGCGCTTCCCTGCAGACTGGGATATATACCATGATCTCGTGAACAACTTGCGGCCGATAAAGTTCCGATGTCATATAATTTATAGAGCGTCAGCTCTGAGCTCTCAGGAGCCCACTACCCAACCCAGCTATCATGTCGACCCCGCAGAAAGGAATGCCTTATGGTATGTTATTAAGTGCTCGCCCACTGAGGTTGCTGATAAACTGGCTACCATGAAGTCCGCCTGGGCAACTCTGGGCTCAAGGTTTCCAAGATAATTCTGGGAACAATGCAGTATGGTATGTAGAGTGCTTGCTCGCGTGAATGACTGAATTCCCCTGATTATTCAACGCAGGTACCAGCGAGTGGCAAGATTGGGTCCTCGGAGAGGAAGAGGCCATCATCCACATCAAGGCTGCGTGAGTATTGCCGCGTAACTTCAATGAAACGCGTCTTTACCTGGGTATTGAAGTTATGATGCGGGGATCAACACCTTTGACACAGCAGACGTGAGACCTTCGTGCATTGGGTATGAATCACTGACCCATATCATTAGATGTACTCCAATGGACTTTCTGAGGTCATACTGGGAAACGCGATCAAAAAGCTCAACTTACCTCGGGATGAGATTGTGGTCATGACGAAGGTCAGGCTCACGATGTGTTTATAGTTCATAACCAACAAGCTTCTACTAGGTCTATAACGTTGTTGGCCGCACCCCAAGTGAAAAGGTCTTCCAGTCCGCTGCACATCCTGATCAAATAGGCTACGTCAATCAAAGGGGTTTGAGTCGCAAGGTGTGTTGGCTCCTTTGGATTTACTGCACTATCTGATCTTACATCAATAGCACATTTTCGCATCCATCAAGAAGAGTCTCGAGCGTTTGCAACTCGATTACGTTGATGTCCTGCAGTGTTTGTCTTCATTCGATATTCGGCCAAAGAGTCAAGGTTGATTGATTTTCAGGTCATCGCTTCGACGCAGAGACGCCGATTGAGGAGACGGTAAATTGGCACCATGCATCAGCTTCAGCGTTTGTTGGCTTATCTGCATCGTACTTAGATGCAAGCTCTGCACGACGTCGTGCAGGCAGGCTATGTCCGTTACATTGGCATGTCTTCATGCTGGGCTTATCAATGTACGTTTTGACATCCATTCTGCGCACAATTCCGACCTCAATGCATCTTCAGTCCAAGCAATGCAAAGTAAGATCATAGCTCTGGCATCGGCGAGTTGAATTTTAACCGCATGAATCTGTTTAGACTACGCGATCGCAAACCACCTCACACCTTTCATTTCTATGCAGGATCACCACAGTTTGATCTACCGCGAAGAAGAACGAGAAATGTTCCCCACACTTAAGGTTTAATTTGTTTGTCTTTGTCTCCTTCTTTCCTGATTATGTAGATGTTTGGCGTTGGATGCATCCCTTGGTCACCGCTTGCCCGAGGACTGCTCACCCGCCCTCTTGGCGAGCAAACAATTCGTGGAAAGACCGACAAGTTAGTTGTTTATCATATCCAGATGGACCATCCATAAAGATGATATTTTAGGGGCATCAACTCGTATGTCCAGCATGAGTCTGATAAAGACATTATAAACCGGTGAGAATGGTCGCCCCTCCATCTACTTAGTAGATTCTGAAGAGACGCAGCCTCGAGGAAATTGCGAAGAAGAAAAACGCGACCATGGCACAAATAGGCCTTGCTTGGTCTATGGCACAAGACGTCGTCACAGCGCCAATCGTTGGTACCACGTCCTTGAAGAACTTGCAAGATCTTCTCGGTATGCGTGTTAACTTGCAACTGAATGTACCGATCTGACTCTTTTTTAGGTGCCATTGATATCACTCTGACCGCGGAAGAACTCAAGTACTTGGAGGAACCCTATCAGCCAAAGTCTGTCGTTGGCCATAAGTGAATTTCCTCGACTCAGGTCACGATAACCAACGAAACTGGCTTGAGATGATATTATCCATTTCGTTAACCTTTGACTATACCGATGGTGACGTGACGTGTCTATTGTAATACTTGATCCTCAGACTGGTGAACAATGCACAACTCGGCCCTTCTCAGCATAAGCGTATTTTCCAGTCATTTTCGTTGGCACCGCTATCTACTTAGCATCCACACATGTATAGTCCCTATGATACCAGGTAACTAGATGAAATACACCATCTATACAAACCCGATCGCTACTAGTCGCTACTCCTCAGATATTATGCCAACGCAGCAATCCCAGCAGCCTGTGGTAGGGATTTTGACGGGTGTCCACCCTTTCGCGCAGTCGTACGCATGACGGTAGCATGCCTGTAAGCAGAGTTCGTCGGTATTACTAAGAGCTGCCTTCACCGGGCCAGCGACAGCGGCAAGGATGGCGAGGTAGGTGAACTGAATCTTCATGGTATCTAGTATATGCGTCAGTGATGATCGTCAGTGATGATCGTCAGTGCAAGGAAACTACCCACCGTCAAAATTTTGATTGTGTGGTGTACGCGGTGTGGCACGTCCAGGAAGAGCTAGATGTGAAATGGATACAATCTTCAAGTTGCCCAGGTCCTTAAGCCTTAAGTTTTAGGGTTACTCACTGTAAACGAGGCGGCTGTCTCTGGATTTGATGATTTTTTTACGTTCAATTTAAGTATATGCACCTGAAGTTCCCGTGCATGACGGACACCTAAATGGATAATTATTGGATACTGAGGGGCCAGAAGGTGAAGGGGCAGTCTAATACTATTAGGACTTAGTTATGAATACCGGCGGTAGTATTGTGTGCAGGACTGCCGAGTTCTTCCAGCCGGTTTGGCAGAACTTCGCGCCAAGAGGGTGGCAGAACCTGGTAGGTAATGGTGATGAGTGCCGGTGATCCCAGAAGTCGTCATGACTCAAATATCATCGAAGTTCTTCGTATTCGGGCCACCGTCAAGTCATCATAACTTTGCATTTTCTTATGAACACACTAATAGTACGCACTACTGCTTCTTGATTCTCGTAAATCCTGTGTAGGTGAGTTTGACGATGGTCAAAACCTCATACGTACAGCATGGTTTCATTCGTGGGGCCCATCAACTTCATAATTAAGGCAGCCGGGCAATTTAATGGTGCATACCTCTCTCGAACCAACGAGAAAGAGACGACAAGAAGTCGGGAGGCGTTCGATATTCAATGTTCAACCACTCGCTTAGTAAGCTTCAGTTTAACGTTCGCAAGCTTACGACTTGTTCACGACGATCCCTTGGCTAGTCCTGGAGAACATTCAAGCGGCATCGGCTTCAAAGGCGGGCGCGCTCTGACTCAATGGTGCCTCCAGGCCTCACCCTTTCATCTACTGAAACATTTAACTGTGGCTGTACAGATAAGTGCAGAGGTGCGCAGGTATTCAATATCATGCGTTCCAGACCATCTAGATCTGTGAGTCACTTGCATCGTGTTTGGCCGGTGATCGCTTGCTCAAGCGCTCATCACCGATAGTACGTGGCACCGGAGTCAGCTCCTTACTATTGACGTCGTATATATCATGAATCATGATATGCCAGATTCACGGCCCGATGGGAATAACTTGGAGAAGAACAGATAAACATACGAAGATCCTTGCTCTTCGCTGTAGATGTCATAATGTGGTGAACGACTTGCGACCGACAAAATTCTGATGTCCGAATTATAATTTATAGAGTGTCAGCTCTGAGCTCTCTAGACCCCAACCCAGCCAGCAGCAACCATGTCGATCCCACGGAAGAGCTTGAGTACCTGGAGGAACCCTATCAGCCAAAGTTTGTTGTTGGTCACAGGTGAATTCCTTCGACTGAGTCAGGCCACGATACCCAACGAAACTGGCTTAAGATGACATTACCCATTTTGTTACACAAAAGGGTAGATCGCTTAGGTGTATACAATCTACATATGAAAGTTTTTTTATGTAAATAAGTCGACGTTTCAAGCGCATGACTCTTTACACAAAATTCGCGAAGCGCAATAGACAGGGACTCAAGTACTCATGCACATGGGTGGCTGCGGCACTCATCTGTTCCGATGCTGAAGTGCCGAGTTGAAAACAACACCGCTGTACTTCATCGGGCCCGCTCTGGTTCGAGACTAGGCTAATATTTTGTAGTATCTTATAGTCCTCATGTCAGTAAGTATAAGTTGATCTTCACAGCTGATCGCTGCGCCGGTCAGGTATACAGAAAGGTAGAGAACGAGGCAATTTGACTCTTAGTAAGCTTTGCTAACAGTTCGTGTTGTTCAAAGTTTACGTACTAGAGGCTAACTTCAAGAAGTCTAAGTCTAATTTGCATCGGACCCTCGATGGTCTCCGTACGAGCTCAGAGACTCCAAACTCACTGAGCTCGAACCTGCCCAAAGGCCCATCTTGCAGAGCAGAGTTCTCGCTAGTTGCAACCCGCTCAGGAACCTTGAAGAAGACGTGCAGATTGACCTCGCTGCGGGTTATGCAATGGGTACAACCGACTTAGTACGGTAGCGAATAAATGGCTGACTAGCTGCTGGACTTGTACGTACGGACTCACCACGAATATAAATTGCTCTGACACTGAGCACTGTCTGGTACATTCCCCCATGGCTCTGATGCTGTTCAGATCATCGACGTTCCTAGCTGTGATCGCTACCTTGCTGGAGACTGGAGCGGCTGCGCTTTCTAGGCGACAGTGCACTACGACCTTGAGCAGTGCGACAGTACGTTTTATTCGCTAGCCATGCTGTGAGTCGCGCTGCTGAAAGTACCACATTCATTGTTCTGTCTAGCGCGTCGCAAACCAACTGCAGCTGCATTACTACAATAGTTCCACAGGCCAGTACAACGATGGCGAGTTGTGGACTGATGCGGTATGGTACCAGCTACATACGAATTCTTGACCTCATCAGCGTTTGATCTACCTCCAAGAATTCATTAGAGGACCTGCACAACTTGATGCTGGCAACCGGTGGTGACGACTATCAGAATGTAGCAGATACTTCATATATAGGGAAGGCAGCATTGGACTCTAACACAAACTGGGCGAACATCCTTAGTGGCAGTAACGATGATGCTCAGGTGAGAGGTTTTTTTTAAAATCAGATGCACCAAACGCCGAGCTGAATACTCAAAGTGGATCATTCTGGCACTATGGAAAATCGCGGACTACAAGTCTGCGAGAGGTCAAGATGACAGTGCATACCTTGTAAAACTTGCCCTCTATTTTCATAACGCCCTCCTGATGTCGGATCGCAGTCTAGTGCTGCCAAAATTTATGACATGGTTGCAGGGGAATGGGATAACACCTGTGGAGGTGGAGGTAATGTCAATCGCCATACTTCCTACTTGTAACTGATCTTGTCGGACTGTCAAGTGTGGTGGTCTACTGATCACACGTATAAGAATGCGATCACTAATGAACTGTTTTTGTTGACTTCGGCTGCTGGGTACCTGCGAACAAAGAACGAAAGGTATCTTGAGAATGCGAACAAGGTGATTGTCACATGGTCTTTCTCAACAACAAACAATGACAGGAATGTTACAGGAATGGACTTGGTGTATGTATTTCATATTCGCTCCTAATGTGAGGTTGTGAGCTGGCGTTTGCAGTAAGCGCTTCCGGCATGCGTGGCTCCAGTGGACTGTTCAACGATGGCCTCAACTTGGAGACCTGCAAGAATAATGAGCAAGTTAGTGCGTCCAATTACTGCTACAGTGACCATTGCTAAATACAGCGCAAGCTAGACCACCTGGACCTATAACCAAGTATGTCAAATGTTCGACGATCGTCTTCAATAAGCAACTAAATGCGAACCACTTGTATCAAAGGCTGTTGTCGCTTCAGGTCTTGCCGCTCTTTATGCTGCAACGGGTAACACAAGCTTGTTGGATCAGGCTGAAGTCAGCTTGGATGCAACTATGAGTTACCTCAGCCCACTCACCGACAATGGCATCCTGAGAGAATCTTGTGACTCGGCGTCTGGTGGTAAAACCTGCAATCACGATCAGGTACTGTGTTTCCGCGAGTTTTTTTTAATACACATGCCTGACGCTTTCCCTACCAACAGCAAATTTTTAAGGTCGGGTTCTCGATAAGTCAAGAAAGTTCTTGGCTGACAGGTTTCATAGGGTATCTGGACTAAACACGTCCAGTATTACTTGGACAACGCCAATGATGCTTCTCGTACCTCCAAGTACAGTGATTTCCTTGGCTGTCAGTATTCGGGTGTCGTAGAGCACGCGACCAATTCTACAAATGATGTTGGATCTGTGTGGTATGCCGGGAATCAAGGAGGATCTCAATGGAGTCCAGAGGCCTCAGCGAGTGGTCTTCAGGCCCTTATATCTGCTGCGAAGGTACGCCAACACGTCAGTTACCTACTAAGACATCCAAATTCACGGGATTGCCAGTACGGTCCATGCAACAATTAAGGGGTCAATATTTTCTTTGACTTGGGACTATGGTCAGTAGGTTTTAGGAACACTATATTCAAATCGTCCTAGCGTAATAAGGGATCAGTATCATAAGAAAGGCAATATCATACATAAATATTCCTAGAAGCACGGATACATCAAAACAAGGCTCGATCGCATATTAGCAGGAATTAACATATTTACTACCCTTCCTCCATCTCCCTACGATGGAATGGCGACATCCTGGGTACTGTACTTGCTGGGGGCTCGTCGCCTTCGGGTATCGTCTCCTCCGAGTAACCTCTCCAGTTGCCAGACGCTACCACGGGGTCGCTGTCGTCCGGTACAGCAACAACCAGGGCGTGTTCGAGCGCCTTTTCACCTCTCTTCTTCAGACGCAGATTCATAGCAGATTGCAGTGAATCGACATAGGAGTCGTACTTCACGATTTCCGTGAGCAGAAATTGCGACTTCTTCTCCCAATTACTCTGGGCTTTCGTTCCGTTCGCTGAACGCGGTGGATACTACAATAGAGATAAGCTTGGCGCGAGTGGGAATATCAACAGAGCATACCAGAGCAGCCATTGGTTCCCTCAGTTCGGTATGGTGCTTAAAATCCGTCTTCAACATATGCACGTATTTTTGAAGGGCTTCGAGCTGAGATTCCTCGTCGTGAATGCTGGATATCGAGGGTGGGATAGGAGGCTTCCACTCGTTGATGAACAATCTCTCCGACCACGGCGAATGACCGCGGACGGTAGCGGCACCCTCTTTCCACCCGAGCTTGCTTCGACCACTGCGCCCGCTCCGCACGCTCATCGAATCGGCGCGATCGTATTCGGGTTTCTGTTCGTCCGATGCAGAGCGTCCATGCAAAGCATCGGTGACGCGGTTCCACCCGTACTCCATGTTTGAGACGCCACCTGCTAATGGCTCTTTGCTAGTACGTGCCGCCCAGTAGTTGCACGTCGACACCCATTCGTTGACAAGCTCCTCAGTGCCGGCTTGGAAAAAGAATACGCCACCGTTGGACAAGGTGAGTACCATACAGTGGGGACGTTGCTTGTTATAGCCTGGTGGAGGCAATGAGTGAGCCAGTGAGTGGGCTAGTTGCACCGTGCCAACAGAATGGGCATTTTCCTGAGAGAGGAGGTTAGCTAGATAATCGAAAAGTAAACATATTACTCACCAGCCAATTTCCGCCACCAACGACCGCAGAGGAACCTCCACCATGGTCTCCAAAAGTGAACATGTTCAACTCCCCTCTCTGAATCACCACAAAGACGTCCATCCAGTTCTTGGACTTTGCTCTCTTGCCTGCAGACTCCCAGTATTGCTTGCGACAAAGCATCCCCTCTTTTGCCCATGGCGCCCCGAGAAGCGCAAGTTCTTCATCAGTGATGCTAATATTCGTCGAGCTAGTATCATGGCTGCGGTAGCTTCGGTCCTCGTCCTCCTGCTCCTTGATGATCGTATGGGATAAGTTGGATGCGAAACCGAGAGCTGGACTGAGGAAAGCACCCATAGAGCTGTGCATGCCCTGCAGATTCGCGGTCAGTACTCCCTATAGTCGAATATCTCGGATGCCTACCTCACGAGTCGAAGTTGCAAAACTCGGTGACGGGCTGACACGTCCATCGATACTGCTGTTGCTGCTGTAAGGACTATAGCTCGGGGTGAGTATCGACTGGATGCCTCGGATACTACCACGTTTAAGCGTCGTGAGGCGATCTGATGGTCCGCGGTAGCTGCGATTGCGACCGATGAGATGTGCTGCCCCTGGACTGAGAGATGACGTTGAAACACGAGCTATGAACGTGGTTCCTAGGGGTTGCAAGATCTGCTGACTCTTGACTGCAGCATACATTTCCTAAGAGAATCTGTCAGTGCTAGAAGACTTATCAAAAACCACTGAAGCTACCTTGAGCAGGCTTTCCATGTCCATTTCCCAGTTCCTATCAAACGCAACCGTCGAAGGAGCAGTACTCGGAGGTTTCGATTCCGGACCAGAAGAGTGATGAAAAGATGTCGTACTGCTATTCAGCGACGGCTGTGCTGCCAAAACAGTTGAAGAAACCCCAGCCGAAGCAAAGAATGTATCTTTCGAGATACTGTTCCAGCTTGCTATACTACCACTTCTTTTCGACCGAGCAAGGGACTGTGTCTCAGTGCCATCAGAGCCCGTCAGTGGCCCACTGCTATTGTCGTCGTTCAGGTCCTGACTCGAGCCGTAGCGACTTGGGTGAGTCTGCATTTGAATGGCTGTCATCGTGTTGCGGACGAATTGACTCCTTGACATCCTGTTTGCAATATCTGCGATATGGAGGTCGGTGTTCAGGAGGAGAATAGAGTAGACGACCGCATGGACGACGCCTAGAGAGCAGGTTAGCAAAATTGGCGAGCATACAACTGCTGACGCACTGGCACTGCCGTATAGACGCGTAGGGTTACAATCCCAGAAACGTCGACTAAACTCCTCCAGAATTCGATCCACTTGCTGAGTCTCACCCTTGAGATACAACTTTGCACACAGCCGTCTATAGAACCAATCAATACAGTACACCAGCATCTCAGTCACCCACCCACCTGAACGCATTATCAAGCCGCAGTCCCGTAAAGTCAAAGTACCCCATATAATGATGGAGTGCTGTCTTGTTGACTTGCCCACTGCGCAAAACGTTCTCGTTATGGGTCACGTGAAATGAAAGACATGCTTACTGTCCGCCCAACCACTCTGCAATCTTCTCCTTTGCCAAGAACTCCTCGTCCTCGGTATAGCACTTCGCCGCCAAGTCCTTGCCCTTCTCTTCATCCGTTTCATCCGTCCGTGCAAACGACGGATTGGACGCATAGCGGTTGAGAACGAGATCATTAGTCGTGAGCTCCTGATGAGACGAAGCTAGTAACAAAAAAAACACGTCATCAGCATCATCCAAGCATAAAGATAAATATAACTTACACGACCGCCCATCATCAGCTACGGGAAGTAAAGAAGGCTCAGAGTTCGAAGCCACAGAATGATGCTGCACACGAAGACGAGACATATCACGGTAGGACGACTGCATTTGGTTCCCGTATCCTTTACTCCTCAACGGACTCGACCCGTGCCGAAGTGCGGATACTCTCGGCGAACCCAGCGCTCCAGACCCAGACCCAGATCCAGGTCCAGATTGGGACCGTGAAGGCGTTTGAAGCGAAGACGAACGCGGAGGAACGACAGGGTCGACAGAAAGCCCACCTCTCGGGGGTGAATATATATCCGTATCAAAATCCAGCGACGACTGAGTGGGCAAAGTCACAATAGGAGTAGATGGCGGGACAGGCGGCAACACAGGAGATTTTGAAGGATCCCCTTGATACCTAAACTCCGGCGTTTGAATACCCCCCGTCTTCAACCGCGTCGTATAAGCAGCCCGTCTCGCAGGCGTAGAAGGGTCCCTCAAATCCAAAGACGACCCAGATTCCGGATCCAGCTGTGATAAAACACCTTTCAAATCACTAAGAATGCCGTGAAGCGACGAAGAAGATTCCCAAGCTTGGAACTCGGTTGGAGGTACAGAGTCTTTGGGAGGAAGCGTGGGCGCAGGCGAGGAAGGAACGTTTAGTTTTTGTAAATCGATGTCGCTCACACTCATGCTTCGTCGCTTGTTATGACTAATGAACCTGCCCTCTGGCTTTGGTTTGTCGCTTGGACGCGTGTCAGGAGACGGCGTTCGATCTCGTGTTCGTGACATGGGTCGATTACGACAAGAGACCGATCGTCTGAATCATTACTGGCTGGACGACCGAGATGGATGGGGGGTAGGGGTTTGTGATCCGTGGAACTTGTATAGGAGTTTGTGAAGACGTCAGAGGTGGGGGGATACGGCGGACGAGCGGGGGGTGGGTGTCGTCAGGTAGAGGGGGGCACAGGAGGCGCAAAACTATCCACAAAAGACGGTCTTGAACGCGGAGAAACTCAAAGTTGCATCCGTCCGCTAAGCCAAATATCGCATGAGCCCACGTCGATCCCAAAGCAAAGCAACCACACTCACCGACCGATCCCGGGTAGACGATTGACCCAGCATTTTACCCCAAAACGCGCTCGTTTTGGCTCTTACAGTGTTCTTCGGTGCCTAATAGCGCCCATTCAATCCCTCGCACAGCACAGCACACGCAGAAAAGAAAACACACCTTGTCATTATCCTTCGTACTCCCACTCCGCGGCCGCGGACTAGGCATCACCCACTCCGAACTCCCCGGACTAGACAACTCCCTTAGACCGATCTTCGAAGGCCTCGCCGCAGGGCGTAACATGAAGCGTCGGAGGAGGAGGAGTGAGCCGGTGATAAACTCGAAGAAGGTGCAGCGAAGTCGACGACCCTCGGGACGCGACCCACCACCACTACCTCTCCCCCCACCCCACAAACAGGCAACGGCGGCGGCGGCATCTGCTGGTGCATCCCCTCAGCGCGTTTCTCAACCTGCATCTGCGCACCCTGCGGAATCACCCCTCCCCCTCCTTCGCCTTCCTCACAAGCGTAGCAAGGTCAAGGACTACTGCTCGTCCCAGGGGCACGATACAAAGCTCCTCCTTCTAGTCTGCATATCCAGAGTCTTCAGCATCGTAAAACACGTCATTGGAAGATGTCGTAGAGGAACATCTGGCACTGCTGGGGCCGGGACATGGAGTTGGAGTTGGTGGAACGACAACGGGGGTGGGCGGTGCGTGGGGGTGAGCGTAGACGTGAGCTTGGGCTTGGGCGCGTGCTCGCGATGGAGGCCTAGGCGAGAACTCATGCGCAGGAGGTGCCAGGGCTGTCTGATACGCCCAAGGTATTAATCTCAAGACTCTCTTTAATCTTTACCGTACCCCCGTTCCGAAGTGCTTGTTCAAAATCGAGGTCAGTACGTGAAACACGGCGGCTTCTTTAATATCTTTTGAAGCTACAGGTTGGAGCTGGCCATTTGAGAAGGGGGCCGAGGTGGAGGTCGGCGGCATCGGGGAGCGTTGGGGAGGAGGAGGAGGCGCATATTTGAAGAATGAAGCCAGGTTGAATGAAGATTTAATGTTGTCGCAATGTGAATCGCTTGAACAACAAAAAAACACTTTTTGCAAAAG
>NW_024538132.1:0-12964 GCF_016628075.1 Suillus paluster
TTCAGAAAAGTGTTCTTCTTCTTCTTCTCGGTCTGACTCCAGGAGTACCTTCTTTGTTCTCTATAAGCCACAATGTATCGTGACGACTACTAGGGTAGCGTCGTCTTGTGATAGAGTGGTCTGTCGATACGTCCTAGACAAATGTCTAAGGAACGCCCAAGTTCAAGTAAAGACTAAGTACCGAAGAGGTAACTTAGAGTCGAGTCAGATGTTCAAAGGAAAACCAGCGTAGGTTAAGCTGAAGAATCAGCGTCACCTAGCAGGGTTATATAGTACAGAAGTACAGGGTCTGACGTAATAATAGGTAGTATCAGTAAGCACATGCGTAAGCAATGAGGCATCTGAGTAATACCAACTAAATATAGCATGATAAGAGACATGCTTGGAAAGCATGTCTCAAGGGAAAAAGAAGCAAGATAAGCACAGCCATAACACAAAACTCTTGTACATCTGTCCTCCTTGTTTCCGTTCTGCTTCAGACTTCATCTGAGCAGTCTCCTCCACTCTGCTTCTACTGTTAGCTCCAACTGCAGTAGTCCTCCAACTCTCCCCTGTCAGGCAGACCAACCTCTGCCTGATGTTCCTGTGCTCACCTGGTAGTCCATCAGCCCTCCTTTGGAGAGCCTCTGCTCTGATGCCCTGTCAGAGCTCATAGAACTTGAGTCAGACTACAATCCGAAATTAGGGGCACATACTCAGGTAAGGGGTACAGCGCATGAGCTGAAGCCAACCCCCTCAGACTCCACCTTACCCCTGAGCATGGTCTTAACATATATTCAGTATTCCAGATCCATCAGGCGATAAAGGATCTGAAATACCTGGGTAGTGTCCATGAGTGCACCTGGAAGATACCACACAATAATGGCACCAGTGACATCAAGAACTGTGGCGGGCATGTCAACAAACTTGGTACCCTCATGGCCAGGAGGAGACCTGTCAAGCAGCTTCTTCTCTCTCTCTTCATTATGGCCAGTGTCCTTTGGGGATATCAATTTGCTGTATCTTGCAATATTGATCTGCATCTGAACTGTGATTGAGGAATCTGACTGATGAAATGGAAGATCCAGATCTGCATTCTGACTCACTAGGATTGTGATATGCTTTTATCAGGCAATTGACCAATCAATCACAAGCCATCACCAGATTGGTGTCTAGGTGAGGAGAAGGTATGAACGGGTCCCCTCCCATCTTGTTTGCATTGAATTTCTGTTCTGTATATTCACTCGCCTCATGAGCGATGGTCAGGGCCCAAGAGATCCAGAAGGATATCTCAATCTTGGAGTCTGGGGACACATTCATGATGAAGGGATGTAGTTGACGGTGGGAAATCTGATGGCAAGTATAAGATGATGTCTACAGTTTGGCTTTAAGGGGGATATCAGATCCAGTGTGGTGGAGATTGCGAGGATCAAATAGGGTGACATGATGCATGATCTTGGTATGGAGCACCAATGACCAAATACTGAACATCGAGTATCAAAGATGCACCGAGTACTGGTGATTCAGTACAAAGAAGTACCAACAAAGTCAGCATTTTCATGCAGTATCACATAGTCGATGCTCTGTACTGAGGGTTGGGATGTCCAGGATTGTGGACCAAATACTGAGCAACAACTGACTACCAAGGAGTTCACCAAGTCTTCAGTACTGAGTAAACAGTGCTGATGGGTTGGTCCTCAGTGCCCACTCAATATGTGGGACTCGGTGACTCTCTGAATTTGAATATGTCTACAGTATATACATGGTGGCATGCTGAAGCATTACAACCTTCCTATGGATCCCAATCAGTCCTGCAATCCAGTGCTGCACACCTCCCTGGCTCTCTGCAGTTGGGTGAGGATACCAGTGTACATTTGTATCTCACCCATCTTATCTCTGATGCCCTCCCACTGCTCTTTGATCAATGTCACCAAGTGTTCTCAAATCCACCAAAGTCCCATAAGCAATGAGATCAAGGTTTGATCCACCATCTCCAGATGAATCAGACTATCATCCTCAACACCACTCTGGATGTCTTGATTCATCAACTGTCATTAATGATACTCAGTGCTTACCAGCCAATGCTCATTGTGGAATCCACAATACTCCATGACCCAATTCCATCACCAAGGTTCATTCAGAATTGTGGTGTGCCCCATCCACTATGGAGTATCATAGTCTGGAATGATGTGTGAGGGATCACTAGGAGCTGCACTATCTTGAAGCCAAGCCAGATGTGCTATGAAAACATGGTCTGGAACCTCAGTCCAGGTTTGCTGGGGGATCATGAGCAGCAGATGAGTAACCAGGATCAGCATGACTGAAATCATGTTGTGTGCAGCTGAATGCTGCTGGACTGGCATCACAAAGATCTGTTGGTGATGTCAGGATTGATTAAAACATAGCCATCATTCACTGTACTCACCGAGATCTCCCATTGAAGCCCAGTTTTGAAGTAGGTGATTTACACGGACAGCAAATCCATTTCAGCTACCTCTCTCTGATATTGAGCTATGCATGCTCAGATGCATGATGCAGCCATCGCCTTCGCCTGAAGCCAATGAACTCAGTAAACTTCACATTGGCTGTGTCAGATCATCTTGTCATTTGTGGAACATCCCTGGACTCACATTCGTCATTCCACAACTCACTTGGTCCCAATAGATTGATGTCGAGAGACCAGAACAAGGCAAGGGACTCATTCTGCTGGCCTTGGGCATTTGGATCACTGACTGCAGTGCTGATTTTGAGCTGCTCTTGGAGCAGAGGTTGGTATTTCTGAAGCTGGTGTTGCCCTGGACCAAGGTTCATCATTTGCTTCCATGTCCTGTTGTATATACTGGCATTCAGAGACATGACCTGCTCCACCGACATCACCTGGGACCATGCCCAAGTCTTCGATCATCATCGAGATCATTGAAAATTGCACAATTCAAGTCCTCCGGATCTTCATTACCATCAAATCCATCTCTGAGCTGCACATGAGTGGACCGAGTGAATCCATTGATCTTTCCTTGCACCTGATCACATTGACGGGCAATGTCTAATCTCTGTATCTCAGTAGGTCTTTGTCTTTGTCTTCAAACCTTGATGAGCAATGCAATCTGAGCCTCTTTGATCACCAACCCCATTAATATCCATGTTGCAACCAATCGGTGGGAAGGTGATGCATGATGAATATGATTCTCCTCTGGTAATCTGAGCTTGATCTCCTTCTTGCTCAGTGCTGTAGGCACCATGAGTTCAAACACTTTGATTGTCATCGAATAATCTCACCCTTCCAGATATTGATTTCATATATGTCCATTGCAGCAGGATCATGTATTCTGTTGGACTGCACAACCCTCTCACTCACCAACCACAATGTCTTTGAGCTTTCAGGTGCTGCCTCATTGAGTCTATCAAATGCCTTCCCATTTTCAGCGATGCTATGCTTCACCCCCTTGAATTTCTGGCAAAGAGTCCTTTGCATGCAAATTGTCATATCCCATACCTCTGGACCCAGAACCTCGGAACTCCCCTACAAAAGTCTGGGTCTCCGTCCTATTGTCTGCCCGGCACTCCACCTTCATCTCCATACTCACAACTATCTCCTTTTAGAATACTGCTCTCCAGCTACCGGTTGTATGCCTTTCCACTTTGCTTACTGATCCATCTGTTTGTACTTCATTTCCAACTTCATTGCTTTGATCTGTTATACTTTTACTAATAGACTTTCCATATGCTTTCAGCATAGCTTTTACTTTGCTGACTGATTACTTACATGATACCTACAGTATATAAACTTGTTAAGACCATGCTCAGGGGTAAGACAGAGTCTGAGGGGCTTGGCTTCAGCTCGTGCACTGCGCCCCTTACCCGAGTATGTGCCCCTAATTTCAGGTTGTAGTCCAACCCGAGTTTCTACAAGCCCTGACAAGACATTGGAATGGAGGTTGGACTACTGGATGAGTGCCGGAATATCAGAAGGAGATTGGTCCACCCTACAGGGGAGAGTCGGAGGGCTACTGTAGTCAGAGCTAACAGTAGGAACGGAGTGGAGGAGACTGCTCAGACGAAGTCTAAAGCAGAATGGAAACGTGGAGGACAGAGGTACTAGAGTTTTAGCCATAAGTCTGACGTGTGTCATATACTGGATCCGAGCACCTCCAATACCACCCATGAACATCCCCACCCCTGGTCCAACCCCCTGTTTCCCCGTCCGCTTCATTCCTCCTTCCTCGACAATGCATGAAGTGCATCTCAGCAGGATTAGCCCTGCTACCTCTGCCCGACTCCGTTCTGCTTTTCCGACATTACCCCTATGTCCTCCGACCCCATACCCCTTCCATCCAACCCTATCTGGGGTTCCGCTCCTCCACCCTATTGGTCCACCCGATCCTACTCCTACTCCCTCTGCTTTTCCGACCCATGGGGGTCCTTCAGTTCTGCTCGTATTGCCCCGCCCGACTATCAGTCCGCCTCACCGCATCACTGGTCCACCCCTAGACTAGGAACCACTCAACTGGTCCTATCCCCGTTTAGTATCATAGTTCTGCTTTTCGGGTACCCAGTAATCCCTATACCCTAGGGATTATTGATCCGCCACATACATACAGTGGCTCAAAAAACTGTCCGCATGTTTTCACATTTTTCACTATCTATGATATTGTGTGAGAATATACAAACACATCAAGGACATGCTGGTACCATATTGTAGTACTACTTCAGGGCTTCCAATTGAGCCCTATGGCGTGGGAATCAGTCGAGATATGGTGGAGATATAAGGCTTACAAAATGATGACTCATGTGGACAGTTTTTTGACTCAAGTATTTTACAGTGATAATCAGGTATTCCAGTACATTGTGTGACCTCCCTTGGCTTTAATTACTGCCTCTATCCTTCTAGGCATACTCTTAAAACTATATCTAACTATATAAACCAGAATGTGTCATGTGTCATGGTCATAATCACCATGAAAGCCATCTCCTCTGCTCAAAGGGATAATATCCTCTCTTTGTCCTGTGCTGGCCTCTCTGCTCATTAAATTTCCTCTAGAACTGAAGTATGCAAGTCTACTGTGGCCATGTGTATCAAAGAAAGCCACCTGGCCAAGGAAAAATCTTGTGGAGGACATCCACCTCTGCTAATAAGAGGGCTATCATTCAACATATCACTACAGGAAAGGCTAATAATGCTGTCCAAGCCACTCATTATATCAATTCCACCATCACCACCACTGTCTTTTCACAAACTGTGAGGAGTGTTCTCAAGGTAGCTCATCTCAAGGCAGTAACAAAGAAGAAATGCCTCGTCTCTCTATCAAACATAGGCAGAGAAGACTACCTTTGGCTTGGCCCATCAAAACTGGACTGTAGAGGATTGGAAGCATGTTATGTGGTCAGATGAGACCAAAATCAATAGGATTGGGTCAGATGGGAAGGTATATGTATGGAAAAAGAAGAGGGATTTTCTAACAGACAGAGAGGTTAGTGAGACTGTCAAATTTGGAGGAGGTTCTCTAATGGTATGGGGCTGTATGGGATGGAATGGTGTGGGTATTCTTGCTGAAGTTGAGGGGAGGATGGATGCTGAGCAGTATGTGGACATTCTAAACAACCACTTGCTGCCTAGCATAGCTGAATCAGGGATTGATGAAAAAGACATTATTTCTCAACAGGATAATACTCCCAAGCACACATCTAGGAGAGCCAGACAATGGTTTAAAGAACATATTATCAATGTTCTTGACTGGCCAGCACAGTCCCCTGATGTCAATGTCATTGAACATCTCTGGGGAACACTCAAGAAGAAGCTTCAAGCCTATGAAACCCCCTCTGAAGGAGTATAGGAGCTATGGGAGAGTGTAGCAGTGGAATGGGCAAGGATTACAGCAGAATATTGCCAGAAATTGATTGAGAGTATGCCTAGAAGGATAGAGGTAGTAATTAAAGCCAAGGGAGGTCACACAATGTACTGGAATACCTGATTATCACTGTAAAATACTTGAGTCAAAAAACTGTCCACATGAGTCATCATTTTGTAAGCCTTATATCTCCACCATATCTCGACCGATTCCCACGCCATAGGGCTCAATTGGAAGCCCTGAAGTAGTACTACAATATGGTACCAGCATGTCCTTGATGTGTTTGTATATTCTCACACAATATCATAGATAGTGAAAAATGTGAAAACATGTGGACAGTTTTTTGAGCCACTGTACTATTCTCCAAGCCTCTTTCTTGTATGTCTCAATCATCTTTCTAGTAATTCTGTACACTCAGCACATAGCCTTCTGCTATGCTATGCTACTTACTTAGAGTATATAAACATATGTACATCTGTCTGTAGATCTTTAGTCTGAATATTACCTTTTCTAAGCCCTGCTCTTCTGTTCTCTGACTTGGGCCTGATCCTAGTCAACTCCTGTTAAAAGCTGGCCTAGGGGATTGACTCCCTAGGTCAGCCATCCTCCGATCCTCTGATCCTCCGTCCCTCCGCTCCTCCGACTTCCTGTGCGTTGGAACTAGACCCCGCACTCTCGCATCCGTCCCCTCCATTCTGCTCTGCTTCAGACTTCGTCCAAGCAGTTCCTTCCGCTCCACTTCTACTGTTGGTTCTGACCACAGTAGTCTCCTGCCTCCCTCCTGTTGGGCGGAACAACCCCCGCCCAACTTTCCCATGCTCACCTAGTAGTCCGTTGGTCCTCCTTCAGAGGACCCCCATTCTGACATCCTGTCGGAACTCATAGAACTCATGTCGGACTACACTCCAAAATTAGGGGCATGTACTCAGGTAAGGGGCGCAGCGTATGAGCTGAAGCCAAGCCCCTCAGACTCCGCTTTACCCCTGAGCATGGTCTTAACAATGTGCAGGAAAGGCAGCAGAGGCGCGGGAAGTTGGACAAGCAGAGAAGGTGGCCGACCTAGGGAGTCAATCCCCTAGGCCGGCAAACAGGAGTTTGTCAAGGGTATTGTCCAAGAGCAAGGACAAGAGAGCAGGGCTTAGAAAAGGTAATATTCAGACTAAAGATCTACAGACAGATGTACATATGTTTATATACTCTAAGTAAGTAGCATAGCATAGCAGAAGGCTATGTGCTGAGTGTACAGAATTACTAGAAAGATGATTGAGACATACAAGAAAGAGGCTTGGAGAATAGTATGTATGTGGCGGATCAATAATCACTCGGTATAGGGATTACCAGTGATCCAAAAGGAGGAGCTATGATACCAAAAGGAGGTAGGACCAGTTGAGTGGTTCCTAGTCAAGAAGTGGACCAGTGAGGCAGTTGGGCAGACTAATAGTCAGGTGGACTGATATGAGAGAAAATGGAGGAACCGAGTGGGTCGGAAAAGCGGAGATGGTGGAGGAAGTAGGAATAGGATCGGGTGGACTGACAGAGCGGAGGTGTGGAGCCCCAGATAGGGTCGGATGGTAGGGATGTGGTGTCGGAGGAAATAGGGGTAGTGTTGGAGGAGCGGAGGTAGCAGGGCTTGTCCTGCTGAGATGCACTTCGTGCATTGTCGGAGAAGGAAGGATGGAGTGGACAGGGAAACAGGGGATTAAACTAGCAGTGGGAATATTCATAGGTGCTATTGGAGGTGCTTGGATCCAGTATATGACAGAACTCCTGTAAAGCTCCAGTACTCCTCAATTGGAATATCATCTTAGTTCTGCTCATTCCTGCTTCTCCAGACTTGAGTCTAATCTCCTGTCCACCTCCGAGTCTTAGGGTTAATCCTTAAGACTATATCTCCATCTCTACCTTAGGGTAGTCTACCTCTGTTCTGTTTCTACTCTGGACTTGTCCAAAGAAGCCAAGCCCTTTGAGTTACCTTTCCCTTGAGCACAACCTTAACACAAATCATCTTGCAGAAATTGGAATCATTCATCTGAAAATCAAGACATTCTTTCCTATGTGGCGAAGACATTCCCCAAGTGGAAGGAGATATAAGGTTGAGGGGGCCCACAGGGTCTCCATGATCTTTCCATCAATGTGACTGATGCCTTCAATGAAGTTCAATGCATATCTCACATAGCAGCTGTCCTGATGTCCATGCACATGCCAAAGCCCGATTCTGGGAACAATGGTCAGCTCCAGAACCATTGTCAAGAATGGACCTTGATTCACTTGAGCGCAAAAATGCTTGTTGTACTGACAGTTGATGTAGTAGAAGGTGACAGCCTTGGTGATGCCTTTCATGTTGTATGCCGCAGCCTCGCACAGGGCATAATCCATGTTCATCTGTCTGAGATCAATTCATGGTTACTTCCAGGCCATGGAATGGTGATTTCTACTGACCTTTCTCCTTTCTGAAAATCTACGATTGAGTGTGGAACAAAGCAACTGTGTTGGGCACAGACCACCCCCCTGATCCCGGTGGACTCCAGTTTTGAGCTGCATTCACTGGATTGACAGCTCAATGGTTGTTGCAGCTTGACCTGTCCAAAGTATCAGTAGCTACTGCAAGATGCTTCTGGTACCTTTCCTTTCCAACCATGAATCCAAATCCATCAGACAGCCATACTTCATCATCTGGGTTGATAGGATGCAGGTGTTCTGCTTTGAAGTTCCCATCCATCACAAATGACCTGGTGTATTTCCAGCTTGGAGTTCTTAATATCCTCTTCCTTGATTGCATATTCAACACAACTCACTCATCAAGTGATTCTTCTCTTGTCAGCAATAGATTAATGCGAGGCTGAGGACATGCCGGCCAGAATAATGTGAGGTCCCCTGGCTCGCGGTGGTTGGAATAATGGCCGAAGCCATGCCACTTCATGTTCTTCAAGTGTTTCCACTGCTGGGAGACCCTCATGAGCTCTTGGTATCAATCCTGCCCACATCTCCCGTGAGTATAAAGATCCTTAAAAGGTATAGACGGTCCCCTACCAGCACAAGGTGTGGAAATGTGCTCAAGGTCATTCACCGAAGCTTGTTGTAATAATTCATTGCCAAGGTGCTACATTCAAGGTTGTCCAGCAGAAAGTCATTAAGAACACTGAATGTGAACAAGGTCTTCAGCCTGTTGAAAGATACAGGAAACAAGCCATGTTGAAACATTTGAATGTCCAGACTCATGGCATTGGGACAGCCGCAGCATTAAGCCTTGAGCCGGTGGACTCCAGACCTGTCGACAATGACCATGGTATTGTCCTTCAGCTGGAACTTGGGGCCCAAGACAGATGGTAAATCTTCTGGTTTGATGTGGTCGTCGGATTCATCTTCTTCAAACAAATCCCACTTATCCATGAGAACCAGACATTGCTTTCCATCATGACAGAGGTGTATCACGAGTCTGACATGAGCGAGACAACTTTGCTCAAAGAACTGACCATTCCATTGACTGATCCAGTGGAAAAGATTGCATCGATGTTGACTCCTGCAGCAGCCTGTGCAATACAGGGGCTCCCCAAGACAATCTTGACATTTGTATACCCCATCCTGGTCACAGATAGAGCACCTCCTATTTTCTGGGGGAGCTTCTCGATCCTGTCATATACCTGATCCGACCGCTCTGATACTAATATCCACTCCGCTTTCCGACCCCTCCGCCCCATTCATCCTCCGCTCCGTCCTATCACAAGTCCGCATTCTGCCCTACACTTCCGCTCGACTGCTCAACCAGTCCCCTTCCATAAACCTCTCCATTCAACTGGACCTCTTTCCCCTTTTAGATATATGCCTTTCCTTTTCGGTACTTAGACCATTACTTCCGGATCACCAGTAATTCCTATTACCGCTCGATCACTGATCTGACGCGTACATATTGATATCCGCCCTGACTTATGTCTTTCCTATGTAAAGTACTTACAAATGATGTCCTTGGTACATTGCTTTACTACATAGTTATCCTGGTCACTGCCTCATACATAGAAGTATATAACATATCATGTACTTAGATATTTTCCCTTAGTCTTAATATTACTTGTCTTCTCGCAGTTACTACTTGTGAGAATTCTCAGTAGGACCTCGCCTCCTCTGGACACAAGCTTCAGCTTGTTGTCACCTCCGACCCTCCGACCCTCCGCTCTGACTTAGAGCCGTGCTTTAAGTCTCTCCCTTATTTCTCCGCCCCTTTCAATATTCCCCTCTGACCCTTTTCCATCCTCCGCATTATCCTTCGCCTTCTCCGCTCCCACCAGACATTCCCCCTGCTCCTATTCACCCCCCGCATCGTTCCCTGCCTTCTCCACTCCGCTCCTAGTTGGTCCGCCACTAGCAGCTCTTACTCCCCGACCCCCAAAGCGGACCCTAGCGGTCCACCCATCCTACCATCGGACAACGTCGGACCCGCTCCAAATTCAGGGCACGTACTCGGCTAAGGGCGCAGCGCAAGAGCTGAAGCCAAGCCCCAACCCCTCTGCCTCTTGAGCCAGCACGGTACCTAACAGATCCAGGAGGTGATGGAGATATGATTCCTGCTTTGGCAGCCATTGTCTAAGGTAATCGTTCTGACTCTGCATTTCATATATTTAGCCATTTTTTGAATGATGCTGCAACATCTTCAATGAACTTGCCATGGTTGTTGGCAGGTGCAAGGGCTCAAATGATCCTTGGTTGAGCTCATATGCATCATTGGCAATGTCTTCCCAAAGAGGTGGAGCCTGAACAGGATCAAGTGTTGGTGATTCCAGGGGGGAGATAGGCATGCACCTACTGGCACATTTCCTCACACTGGCCAGTGGGACCATGACCCATGTCTTCCTACCTTTCCTACCCCTTGCTTCCACCCTGTATGATTTCTGCACTGGAATCAATTGAGTGATCTTCATCTTAGTTCTGATGTCGTTGGCTGAGGTTTCGCTGAGGCAGGTTGATTCCATTATGGGGTCATCTAGTCTTGTTGTAGGCTTATTACGAATTCATTTGGATGCAAGGCAGTGCGTCTGAAATTCATTGATGAACCAAGATGTAAGGTTTGCTCAAATTTGAACTCAGGACAATTATTTCTTCAATGTTGGCTCCCATCCGTGCATTCTGCATTCCATTTTACCATGGCTAGATCAGGGGATTCTATTCACTTCTCGGACAGAAGACACGGACAATGTTTACATCCAAGACAAAAGCTCACGGAACAAGAGATCTTGGAACTCAAGAACTACCTTCCTGAGTGGACTGCCGCAAAATGGCACGAGAAACCAGGAATATTCACAGCCATAGCTTGAGCGGCAAGGTTCTTTGCTCTGAAGCTCGACCATGGATAATGGAAAAAGAGGAAGCAGGTGATGCATTCATGCAGGTTGAAACATCAATGTTTTGATCACTGATTGTTTGTTGGTCTCTCAGATGTATAAAACCTGGTGTTTAACAACAAGAAAAAGAGGACAGGAAGGACATGATAAAGTATGGGATGAAATGGACCCCTAGGATGGTGGTCTATCAGCAGAACAGAGATGACGTGCTCAAGAGGATTGAGGTGGACTACGGGGGAAGCCAGGAGCTTCAGATATGTTCAAGTATTACCAGGCGACTGTCCGGAAGGTGATTGTGGATTGTTGGATGAAGAGTTAGAGAAGGCAAAAGAACAGCTGACAAATGATCCAACAACATTCCTCCTCCTGAGATCCAGTGCAAGTCCCCAGTAAGAAGGGACCTGCATACATGAAAAACTTCTCCAATGAGATGTGGAGACAATGTAGGATGAGAGTGTTTGTATTGTCAGCCTGGAAGAATGAGCAGGACAGGTGCTATTTGGAACATGAGTACATTGCAAATGTCATCCTAGACCTGATATCTCAACACATTTCCCATAGGCATAATGATAATGAGGCATTGGAGATGGAGACAGCTTTATGAAGACAAGAGGACTGGAGGATATCAAACCAATGTGGGGCAGGAGTATGCACAAGCACAGTTTGGTGAGTGGTTTCAGCTGTTGGGATGCAGAGGGAGTCATTGACGGTTCCGTGATAGGTGCTGAGGCAGGGATAGCAACACAACAGGAGAAGGGACATTGAAAAAAGACTGAGGAAACCAGCCTTTGAACTCAACATGAACAGGGAAGGCATCCCTTCACTTCCGGAGTCCGTGCAAACAAAGCTCGAGGACAAGAAGGTAATAGTAAGGGTGTTTCTTACAACACACTATTGTGAGTTTGTATTGGAAACATCCTGTGAGAATCAGTTGACTGGCTGTGCCCAGGATTCTATTCTGGCATCAACAAGGCTGTCGTCCCATGGAGCACCATCGTAGAATGTGAGGATGACTTTGTATCACCAATGTATCTTCTGAGTGGAGTGCATTTGAAGGACCTGTCATATACCAGATCTGAGAACCTCCAACACCACCCGTGAGCATCCCTATTGCTGGTCCGACCCCCTGTTTCCCCGTCCACTTCATTCCTCCTTCCCCAAAATGCACAAAGGTGCATCTTAGCAGGACCTAGCTCTGCTACCTCCACCCAACTCCGATCTGCTCCTCCGATGCTACCCCTATTCCCTCCGATGCTATTTCCCTTTCCATCCGACCCTATCTGGGGTTCCACTCCCCGCCCTATCAGTCGCCCGATCCTACTCCCTCCACTTTTCCGACCCACTCAGTTCCTTCAGTTCCGCTTGTATTGCCCTGCCTGACTATTAGTCCGCCTGACTGCCTGACTGGTCCACTCCTAGACTAGGAACCACTCAACTGGTCTATCTCCATTTAGTATCATAGTTCCTCATTTTGGATCACCAGTAATCCCATACCCAAGTGATTATTGATCCGTCGTGTACATACTATTCTCCAAGCCTCTTTCTCATATGTCTCAGTCATCTCTCTTGTAATTGTTAAGGTCGTGCTCAAGGGAGAGGTTACTCAAAGGGCTTCAGCTTTGGCTTTGTGTGCTGCGCCCCTTACCTGAGTACATGCCCTTAATTTCCGGTGGGCAGAGGGAAGTCCGATGGAAGTCCGGGGAGTTCCGGAGGACAAATGTCAGTGGAGTTCAGTGGAACTCTGGAAGACTATGTGGGGACAGAGTAAGGCTACTACGGAAATCTGGAGTAGAAATGGAACAGAGG
>NW_024538133.1:0-12938 GCF_016628075.1 Suillus paluster
ACTCGTCTGTGTTGTGCTTGTAGATATCATCGCTAAGCGTGATATAGTGGCTTGGCCTGCTAGCTGTAGAAACAATCAGCTGATAAAAAGACAACGCGCAATTTTTGACGAAAACGCGCACCGCGCAAGGTGCGGAACGTGCAAATAATAAATGTGCAGGTGTTACACCATACACGCGCACTCCTCGCGCGCTGGTTCTCAAACTGTTGTTTGATGCCCGCATAACCTGCCCGGTCGACTCGATGTAAATAATACGAGTCACCTCCGCTACCCCATGAAACGCTGCCAGAGCGGTAGGATCGTTCAGAGACGTCAAAGATCGCGCTTATATCATCCACCTGGGAAATTCACATGAGATAAAATGTATGAAGAAGATAGGCATCTTCACTAACGTTGCGTTCAGTAACGCGTGCATTGAGAGAGGAAATGAATGTCTTCAAGGAAATAACAATGGCGCCCTCTTTTATGTAAATCAAGAAACGAGGCACAAATAAAAGAAATTCACTGACGCGACTGCTGGAACACATTATTAACCAGCACAACATCCACCTGAGGTGAGCAACTCAGTGACTCTTGGACTAGTCAGCATGTCTCCTTCTTCTAACTCCACCTCTCTTATCGAAAGTCCCCACATCCTACACCGCTTCTTAATCTGCCTTAGCTGCTCTCTCCCCACCTCCGCAGGAGTAGGCATCAGCTCAACTCCGTAGCTTCTGCAGCACGTTTCCAGGCTCGCCTGCACGAGCACATTTCCCACCCCACATCCCAAGTCCAAAAACAAGGAGTCTTTGTGGAGATGTGTAGCAGCAATGATATCCGCGATTATCTGTACGTATTTTCCCCACAAGCGTAGCCAGTTCCTGACCGCCTGCGCCAGGTACGTCGACGAAGCGCAAGCCAACGTTCTGATCGACGCACTCTGTAAGTAGCCATCACTTCAATGACGAAGATCCCTTTTGAACTTTCTGTTGTAGTCTTGAGGCAACTATGCAGGAATCCAGACGGTTTGTTCTGGGCTGGAGATACCGCACAGACAATCTCTGCCGGGAGTTCTTTCAGGTTCGACGATCTGAAAGCGTTCCTCTGCTGTGTGGAGGTCAGCGAACAATAACTTATCTTCCGGGTCCGAATTGATATCTTCTTACAGCAGCAAAATACTTCTATCAACTCCACTGTAGCATCTCTCTGCCAGCCCACGATGTTTCAATTGGCAATCAACTACAGGTCACATGGGGGCATCGTCAACTGCGCTCATTCTGTGATCGAAATCATCACAAGATTCTAGCCCAACACAATCGATAACCTTCAGCCATAGCTACGCGCCATTCGACCCATGTTACTCCGAGTTCCCGGACCGCCGAGTCCAGCAGCTCCAAGCGCAATGAAACGGAACCTTTGCAATCCTCCGGCAAGTGAGCCAAGGTCGATGACACGGACCCCCAGCTAGATGTAACTGTCCAGACAGGACTCTACGCTGCTGAGATATTCGCAGCCAATGACGCAGTCAATAATCTCCTCGATATTGTTGTCGTCGGTCTGTTGTTCTCCCATTTGTTTAATGACTGTATTTTTACCATGGCTTTCGCAGATAATTTTGTCTGGGTCCGGTATCATGATCGGCAGGGCATTAGTCAATGCTCGGGCATCGACTTCATCGACGATCTCCCACGATTCATAGTGCTGTTTTATGCGTTTCAGCGATTCAAGCTCGAGGATTGGGGTCGAAACAAGCACTTCAAAGAAGTTGAGAAGGAAGCTTTGCAGAAACTCAAAATTGGAAACGTGGATCTTGTGCTGCACACCAGCGACGAAGACAGAGTGACTCACTACGGACTGAAAGGACGAACATATCACCAAGAAATCCAAGAAATTCCCGGGAGTCCAAGAAGATTGGATTGTGGTCAAAATCTTCTTGGTAGAGGAGCAACAGATTAGTTAGTCGGACATGTTAAGAAAGGTTTCCGAGATCGCAGAGAAGCAAAAGACCATGGACGACCGTGTTCCTCAGTTTCTTTGGTACCACAAGTTCGAGAATCTCACATCCGCAATCCTGGAGACACTTGGTGTTCCAGAACAGATCAGGGGCAGTCGCGTGCTCTACATCACCGTATCCCGCAAGCTCCGACCCATCATCGAGCTCCAAGGCGAATACCTTTTCAATGTGTGGCGTCAATGTATCTCACATATGTGACTCATTTCCTTTAGGTGGACTTCCATTGACGTAATGCGCAGGTCATCGTGATCTCTGGATGGGAGGAGTGCACCACCAAAATGTCAGCCCTCCCAACATGATGTACTACAAGACCGACGAGGGCGTTCTGATGCGTGTCTTTCGCAGCTACGATTTATCTTCACCGGCGACTATGCAAGGTCCTTAGTGCAACGAGCGCACGGGCACAGTGCTGTTCATGACGCTTGATCTTCTCACCCCAGAGGGTCAACGAGGCGAAGTTGAACATTTATATGGTCACGATCTCGAGTCCTTCGTGTGGGTTCTCGTGTGGGTTTGCTTGCGTTGCAGGAAGGGAGTACTCCTACCACCGGAAACTCGCCCTTTCGATGCATGGGCGACTGCAGGCCCCGAGGCCTATTTCAAGGAGAAGATATGGTTTCTGGATCATTTTCAAGCCGCCCAGGATACATCCAAAGATCTGGAGGGTGGTGTTGTGCTTGGGAGTACTCGGTTTCGATCACCATCGTCATTGGAAGATCAAAATTGTGCGGGAACTATCATCAAAACCAGGAGAAGGTGGAAGTGCGACCACCGAGGAAGGCGCATCAAACGCCGATGATTTTGTCTCCAAAATTACAAATACCAGGACCTGGCGCCGGCCCAGCCAATTTTTCCCGTAATTTTCCTTTTAATTGTTGACGTACGCAAGAACAACTTCAGGACTATGCAGAGGACCTAGATGTAGCGCAGGCAATTGAAGAGAATAACGAAACATTGTTAGTACAGCGTACTCCACTAGCCTTGCTGCAATTATTAAGATTTATGCTCAAGTTAGCGCTCTCAGCGCGGAGCATTGTTAATGCTACTAGTGCTCATTATGAGTTTCCTCCTGAACTAGAAAGCAGAAATGATAGGCGTGGCGGATCTGGGTCTGGTGATAATGGCCACAAGCCGTTGGACGCGCCTCTTCCAAGGGAGAACTCGAGCATTGCACCATCGAGTTCAACCGGAGAACACAACGTGCGCCTGTAGCCCTAAACCATGTGTACAGCTTGTAGTAAGTGAAGATTGAAAGATATATCATAAATCCTCCAGGCCAAGAGCAACATCGACCAAAATGACATGATGTATACTTATCACCAGTCCTTGCCAGATAAATCGAGGCAAGCTATCCACACGGCCGGTGGATATGTCAATGGTCATCTTGATACGACAAGTATCACAGCATCATAGGTATCTTCTTGTGAATTATACTTTGTACATGGCAAAGTCTCCTCATTTTCAACGAACCCCGATATCGATACTTGGCAGATCGTTACTACACAGCTGGGCGTTGAACCTAGACCCTTCAAAACACTATCCTTGACCATTTCGCCGAACGTCTTTATTTCCCCTCGCAGTTGCTAAGCTAGTGCTTCAACAGGCTTCAACCATCCACACTCCGCAAGTCCACTGCGAGTAATTCTGCAGAAGCGGTACTTGCGCAAGGATATCAAGTACGCGTTCCACCTGCATGACCAACGGATTGTGTTGGGGCAGTTTTGCGATGAGTACCCGTCCTATGACTGACAGACTGTACCATTCACGACCTTGTGTTCGTACCGCCATTAATTTCTGGCATGCCGTTGAGATTGAATTTGACACCTGGTTAGTTGTATGGTATTGATGGTGTGATAGATGTGGCAGTCGTGGACGGAAGCGTTGCGTGTAGGGAAACGCACGGGTACGGGTAACACCGCGGTTCATTGCTGACGGGTTTGGCGGGTACGGGTATGTGGTGATCACAGTCGAGCGGGAGCGGAGTAAGAGCTGAGAAAACAATGTATATCTCAGTGTCTAGAAGAAACTCGCGTAGCACAATGTAAAGTACCTGAGAAAACAATGTATCTACGTTTCGTTAGCGATCTGTATAGTAATAAGAAAAACATAAACGGCTTACATCTCAGTGTCTAGAAGAAACTGAGATGCCCGTACGATGAACTCGACACTTTATACGAAGTCAGTATAGTAACGGTAAATGACGAATGGCATAGAGATAAAAGAAACTAATTTCGACAGCCTCGGCCGACGTCAATGCGTCGTCTCGCTGTATGGACTGGTTGCGCTCGTCATGTCTCACTCTGACGTCGCTAGGCTTCCACCCGGTCCGTCGTCCGAACATCCAGAGTCCAACACTCCCCCTCGAGCGCAATCCAGGCTCATCAAGGTTCTCAACCTTTGAAGGCGTGGGCGCGGGAGAGCCTTCGTGAAGGCGTCGGCGATGTTATCCTCGGTAGGGCAATAGGTGAGGCTGAAGGTCCCGTTTTTGACATGTGATCTGACGAAGTGGTAGTGAAGGTCGATGTGCTTAGTACGGGATTGGAACTTGTTGTTCGATGCGAGTGCAATGGCCGCCTGATTATCGCAGTAGATCGGTATAGGGAGAGTGGGAGGTTCGTATAACTCTTCAAGGAGCAACTGGAGGTATAAGATCTCGCGCCCGACAGTAGTCAGGGCGATGTATTCGGCCTCAGCTGTCGATAACGCTATTATGGGCTGCTTACGTGCGCTCCAAGCTACGGGTCCGCCATTGAGTAGCACGAGGTACCCGGACATGGAGTGGCGATGAGCCTGTGACAGACCCTTCAGTCACATTGGATGTAGAAGTGGTGCCCCGGATGTGCCAAAAGGCCGTAGAATATGTCCCAGCCAGCACCGGCCTGGCCAGGTAGATATGTGGCTGGCCGGTTCGTAGAAGTGGGCACGGCCAGTGTACCTTGAACTCTGCTTAGGTACCGAAGGAATGTGTAGAGCGAGAACTGGCCGGCCATGTAGGACAAGTACTGGCCAGCATTCCTACACGTGACTGTACAGGAGTACCGGCCGAGCGCACAGGGCATTTACTGCCCAGCTCAGCCAGGAAGAAGCCTCAGGCCAGCACTCTTATACAATCGTGTATAGGAGTGCCGGCTGAGTGCACAGGGCAGGTACTGGCCAGCTGCCAACAAACAGCCTCCGGCCAGCACTCTTATACAATGGTGTATGGGAGTGCCGGCCGACTGCTGCCAGGAAACAGCCTCCGGCCAGCACTCCTATACAATAGTGTACAAAAGTGCCGGCCGAGTGTACAGGGCAGGTACTGGCCAGCTGCCAGGAAACACAGCCAGCACTCTTATACAATGGTGTATGGGAGTGCCGGCCGAATGCTGCCAGGAAACAGCCTCCGGCCAGCACTCTTATACAATCGTGTATGAGAGTGCCGGCCGAGTGCACAGGGCAGGTACTGGCCAGCTGCCAGGAAACAGCTTCCGGCCAGCACTCTTATACAAGCGTGTATGGGAGTGCCGGCCGAATGCTACCAAGAACCAGCCTCCGGCCAGCACTCTTATACAATCGTGTATGAGAGTGCCGGCCGAGTGCACAGTGCAGGTACTGGCCAGCTCAGCCAGGCCGAGCCCATAGGGCAGGTACTAGCATGTACAAAGGTACTGGCCGGCCATGTAGGGTAAGTACTGGCCAGCCCCACTTATAAAATCAGGTATAAAGTCTTGGCTGGCCTTGTAAACTATATACCGGCCACCCCATCATGTATATTGCTTTGCCTAGTAATATCAAGTAGATCTATGAGTTAAAACAGCAAGAATTCAATGTGCTATGCTAGGTCACTTTCGCATGGCCTTTTTGGAGGGTTTCCTGGATCTGCTGGATCGACGAATATTGTCAGTGGTAGCCTTTTTGGATGGTCTTCCAGATCCCCCAGATTTTCCCCTTTTCTTCCCTTTCTGCACGACGACCTCCTCCTCCTCCTCCTCCTCCTCCTCAGCCTTCTCCTCCTTGCCACGCTGTTCCTTATCTTCCATATCATCCTTACCACCACTGTCCTTTTCGATCTCCACCAGTTTCAACAGCTTCTGGTTGTACTCCTCCAGCTCTCGCTTTCTCTCCTCCAGCTTTCTCATGTCCTCCTGTAGCATCGCCATTTTCTTCTTCTCTTCCTCCACCTCCCACGACTCCTTGTCAAGCTTCCTTGTCAACTCATCTGCCTCCATTTCCGTCCCCTCATCCTCTTTCTCTTCCCTGGTTGAGATGGTCTGAATGGCAGTATCAGCTCCGTGTTCTTCACCAGCAGCAGCCTCAGCAATGGCTGCATGTTGTCCTTCCTTCGCCTTGAGCATCCGCGTAACCCCACCTCTGGCTGTATTGATTGCCTCTATGACGAGGTCGTGGGTCTTGATACTCAAAATAGAGGTGCCAAGGTAAGAGGGGGTGTTCGGGGTAGCTTCGTCCTCCTCATATTCGATAACTCGCTTGCATTCTCTTAGCAGCATCCCAAGACCTAGGCTAACCCCCATGGCTGATACCAAGCCAGAGATCTTGGCAGAGACGACTATCTCCAAGAACTTGTTCAACTCACGCTCGTCTGAGTGCACACTATTCGGAAGGTGTGATCTGTCCCAACTCCATGTCGCCCAAGCGGGCCATTCCATTGCCTCAGAGCTTTGTTCCTGCGTCAAGTGAGTATCAAGTTTCACCAATCCAGGTATTAATCGAAAACGTACCTTTTTCAAGTCACCAAGATGCGAAATCAAAAGCAGATATTCGTCCTGGCTGCTGAGAGACCGTAAGAATGACATCCGATCTTTCTTTGGCACAGTGGCTGGTGTGCGCACGACTTCTTGACCAACTGATGGTCGCTTAACCAGCCCTTTCGATGGAGTGAGATTATCATCAGAGCTATCCTCGGAGCTGTCCTGGGTTTGCGGTCTTGAATTCTTGGTGGGCCTTGTGCTGGCCTTGGGCTTGGAGGACGCCTTAGCCTCGGCCAGCTGTCTTGTACGTTTCATGGATGTAGGCGCAGCTGAAGCCTCCTCTTCATCATCAGTGTCGACTGGTACATACTTCTTTTTAGATTGTTTCTTGCCTACATAAACAGCATTGACGAGCAGGGACTTGTTCATGTGGGAACTCACGGCCCCGACAAAAATAACCAGTTTCTGTTTCGAAGCCTTCCTGGCTTCCCAATGGCCCCAAAGATGGTTTATTTCCTGCGCCTTCAAATGAGACGGGTCTTGCACGACGAAACCCTCAGGGATGGAGTCTGGATCCAGGTACACCAAAAGGTTGCCGGCAATCGAGAGCCAAGGTACTGGCTTTTTGCTACCAGTGAAGACTTCTGAAAAACGGAAATTGAGTCAAGTTAAAATCAACAGATGAAGTGATCAGCGACTCACTGTAAGATGCATGAAAAATTTGCCGAACCAATTCTTGTTGCCCCTTGAGGCCCACTCCTTTACGGGAAGGGAGCTTTGCAAACCCGTGCTCGTCCAAGATGACTTCAGGTATTGCATCTTTTCCATCTTTACTGTCTTCATCGGACGAGTCATCATCATCATTGGTGGGGTCTGATACGCGGTCATTGAGCAGTCTGAACCAATCCCCAAAAATACAGAACTTACAGAATTCTTCCTTCGACCACTCGGCAAATTTTTCAAAACCTTCGGACGTCCACTCTTTGCTTCCTCGAGAACTCAGGCTAAACGGTTTCTTGTGATTGACAGGCTGAGACTCATGACTGAATAACAATAAAATTGTTATTTTACCCTGAGGAGAGTGGATAAATACTCACATCTTGACACTTAAAGTCTGATCGGCATTTTTCTTGTGACTGACTAACATCACGACTCGGCAACCCATAGAACGCCTTATCTGTTCTGTAAAATCGTCGAGAACTTTTTTGAGGCTTTTCTTTCGATACCTATCAATGTTGTTATAGTAGAAATTGAAAAAAAAAGGCAATTTACATCGCCTGTGCTTCTGCTGGGGCACCTTCCCTATTCCACTTGTCCCTCGCCTCCTCAACTTCCTTCTGATGTGCAGAGGTCATGTTGTTGAACCACTCCCTCGCATGTCCAGTCCTATACTTAATAGAATGTTGCACGCCTTTCTTCTGTTGCTGCTCCTTATCGTAGTCGTCCATCTCCTGCTTGAAGAGTTTCTGCGCGACGTCCCAAGCATTAAGCTCCTTCTTGTAGAACCCTGCATCCTTAGGACGAGCTGCCAATTCTCTGTCCTCAGGGGACACGCCAGATGGTTCTTCCTCCGGCTCATCACCCAAGACCTCTTGCTCAGCACGTCGATCATCAGTGTCCGTTAAGAACTGGAGGTAGTACCTCCTGATAGCCTATATAACAATTATATCAGTATCATTATATACTCAACAAAACAGTACCTTTTTCAATCCCTTTGGTAAATCCTCGGAATCCTGTCTTGTACGATGAATTGCGACAATTTCATTGCGGATCTGTCTTAGGAGATTCTGACGGGAATTCTTCCCATTTACAAACTGATCTTTGTGGAGAGTCAGTACTCCCTCCCAAGAAGCATACCATTCAGCCATTGATGACAAGAAAACGTAAGTCAGGAGCTTTTGGTAAGGGTGAGTATGCGTCGTGTAACCTTAGACCAGGCCGAAGAGTTGAAATTTTGAAGGAGACGCGATCACGTGCATGCAAACCAAGACGCGTCATTACGAAATCACACGTGTGACAAAGTGATACCTCAATCAATTCAAATTATGTACAGTGTCAAGTAAATACATAATTTACTTGCGCGCCTTCTTTGCAGTCCCAGGAGACGCTGTCTCATTCTTGCGCTTGCCTTGGGTAGAGTCAGGTAAAGACTGAGATACAAAATGAGTAGAAGGCGACTTGAACCAAGCGCAGTTCTTGGTCCTGGCATTGTTGATGATGGACCCAGGAGGCTTGGTGACAGAAAACTTGTAGCACGGCAACTTTTGCGTGCTACCACAGTTGGTGTACTTGCATGTGTAGATGTACTGGCAAACAGAGCCTTGGGCTGAGGCGTGCGCGTCATGATTCTCATCAGAAACTGTCACAGCAACCCTCTCACCCCAGCTCTTGGTAGAGCCACATTGGGGGCATTGCGCAGGAATAGGAACGCCCCAAGGCGAAGTCTGAGTGTGAGCGCGCGCGAATGTAGTGAGTTCCAGCTTGCAGCAACCATCAATGTTGACGGGAGTCATCAGGATGACGCTGGTGTGTTGACCGAGACCGCCTGACATACTAAGGAGGGTCGGAAATACAGTGCGGATGCTGAGTTGCTCAATCGCAACAAGTTCCGCCATGGCGACCAAGAAATTAGTGGCGACAAGGGGTTGAAAGCGAGCTGCGGAAAAGAGAATTGCAGATGCGAAGTTGAATTGAAGAACGGACTCCTTGAGCTGAGTGTAGGGCGTCTTGTATGCCACCACAGAACCGCAGACCAGGAAGACGATGTGTGCGGACTTGAGGATCCTGGCGTAGGGCTTCAACACTGTGGAGAGAACCTAGAATAGATTAATTAATAATATTGAAGCGTCAAAATTTTAAAACTTACATGCTGAACTTCCATCGCAACATACTCTCCCTCACCTCGACCCTCCTTCCCTGCATAGAGCCAACCGCTGTCTTCTTCCGAATGGTTGGAGAGAAACGCAAAGACCCGACCAGTTGAGCCAAGGTGACGGACGAGCTTAGCAACCGTTTCGACCTGGTCGCGGGTGTACTTGTCGATCTTCGTATAGGTGGCGACGTCGAACGAGATCTCGACGTACAGAAACCCACCGTTGGGGTAGTACTTGTCGAGGTAATGCGAGAGGAGTGGAATGGGTGTGGAGATTGTGTACTTGGCGCCAAGGGCAAAATGGACGATGGCGAGGGGTGTGGCTGCCAAGATGGAGTTGGACGCCAGCTCATACTTGCCGTTGAACTGTAGGAAGCCTGGGAGTACAGGCGTTCCTCCTTCCCCTGGCAAAACGTTACGGTAGAAGCCCTGAACAAAGTTAAGTAGTCAATCAATAGAACATTTGAATAAGACAAAGAAGACTCACAAAATATGGCGCGGGCTCCTTAACCGTCCGCAATGAGTGACAAGAAAGACATAAAAATATAATGTCCGGATGTCGGACGGCATCGACGTGCGCCTCGGGCACCTCAATGCATTTGCTGCACATGACGCGGGGGCAGGCGTTGCATTCAAAGAGTACAACATCACCTTCCGCGCCATCAAGACAGATCAAACACCACTGACCTCCAGTCAGTCAACTGAACACTAGAAAGAAGCAAAAACAACTTACTATACTGTGTTCTTCTGGAATCCTAGCGTCCTCTGGCTCTAAGGATGGCGCGGACGATGTTGATCCTGCGGGCGTCGGAGGAGAGCCGGCAGGTGCCAAAAGTTTCCGGGCAGAACCGCCGCAAGACTTCTTGGCCGTGTTGCTCTTTTTAGGCGGCATTGGATAAGGAAAAGAAATGGTAGAGCAAAAAGGACTTTACGAATTTTCAAACCAACCAGTCATGTGATCGTGTTGTGGTTGCACCGGCATTTGCCGCAACAAACAACATCAAATATGTTGAACATATAGTCCAGCGCAACACTTTCACACGGTTCAATTTCAAACCACATCTCTTCTGTCCGCTCACCCTGTTAGCCACTTACACAGACTGCAGCTGTGTAAGTGGCTAACAACCCACTGAGCACTCATTCCCTACTGCATGGTATGCGTCTTTCAAATCTAATTCTATTTCTAATTTGGTTGCATAGGTTGATTTGTGGATACCTAAGGTACGTCTCTTTTCAACCGTCTCTTCACTGAACGCCTTCTTTCTAGACAATTTAGGACACTATTGGGGTGCCTCCAGATCTAAGGTCTGTCTTTTTTGAACCGTCTCTCCACTAAACACCTTTCTAGTTATTTTGGTATACTATTGAGGCGCCTATAGATCTAAGGTATGTCTTTCTTTCAGCCATCTCTTTACTGAACGCCTTCTTCATCATTGAGCATTGAGGACTGGGGGCTTGGCTTTGGGAGGAGATGTATGTGTGCGTTGGCGCACTTCTCCTCCCTTGCTTCACCATTGAGTACTGGGGGCTTGGCTTGGGGAGGAGATGTATGTGTGCATTGGCGCACTTCTCCTCCCTTCTTTTATCATTGAGTACTGGGGGCTTGGCTTAGGGAGGAGATGTATGTGTGCATTGGCACACTTCTCCTCCCTTGCTTCACCATTGAGTACTGAGGGCTTGGCTTGGGGAGGAGATGTATGTGTGCATTGGCGCACTTCTCCTCCCTTCTTTTATCATTGAGTACTGGGGGCTTGGCTTGGAGAGGATTCAGTGTCCACATTGGTGCGCCCCTCCTTCAACCACCGTTGTGCTTGTGAGGTTTAAGTGTCCACAATGGTGCGCCTCCTCCCACAATCCTTGTGTTGTATTTTCTCTGGAGGGATGACAACCGCTCCACCATAAGGTAACTTGTATCGCTGCCTCTGACCAAAGGCTGACCGCAGCTTACAGATATGTTTCTTTTGGCTTGTTTAGACATTCAAAGGTAACCTGTTTGATATTCGCTACGCAAATACTGATTGCCAGCGCGCTTCACAGATATGTTTCTTTGGCTTGTTCAGACATTCAAAGGTAACTTGTTTGATATTCGCTTCGCAGATACTGATTGCCAGCGAGGTTCACAGATTATGTTATTTAGTTAGCTATATTTTTCTCGCTCTACTTTTTATTACTGTATTACACAGTACTAGACTGCCGCAGAGAGGGCCCCTCTGCGGTAGCCTTGTATTGGCTTTGTCACACCTTTGTTTTTTTTCTTCAATTAGACAGAAAGATGCGCCGCCAATGTAACTTAGTTTTGATTTGTCACCAAATAGCAACACCACCCTGCTCGTCTGTGCGAATAAGTCACGTGACTTTTAAATACTGCAGTTAGAATGTTGCCAATTTTCACAGCAGCGTATTGTTGAACTAAGGGGTGCTTGAGAGTACCCTCAGTGCGCTCGTCTTTGGTCTTGAATGCGGCGGAATAGATGGTATCTCAGGTATTCCACCTGAGCTGAGGAAAAGAGCAAATCCTCATCCAAGCTTTGAGACCCCGATTTCTCTTTCCTCATTGCGTCTATGAGTCGGTATCTCAGGTATTCCACCTGAACTGAGGAAAAGAGCAAATCCTCGTATCCAAGCTTTGAGACGTGATTGCTCTTTTCCTCAGCATAGGTCTGTAGCATGCAGCTGGTATCTCAGGTATTCCACCTGGGCTTGAGGAAAAGAGAACCCACGTCTATATGAGTCGGTATCTCAGGTAAGGTATTTCACTTGAACTGAGGAAAAGCAAATCCTCATATCCAAGCTTTGAGATACAATTGCTCGTTGCCTCAGCATAGGCCTGTAGCATGCAGCCGGTATCTCAGGTATTCCGCCTGGGCTGAGGAAAAGAGAACCACGTCTATATGAGTCGGTATCTCAGGTAAGGTATTTCACTTGAATCTTCTGACGCACGAACCTCCACGCACTGATACGATCCTACGCCAATTCACGACATCTCTCTATCTCTCTCTATCTCTATCTGTCCTTGTCTTTTTCCTCCCTCCATTTGCAAAATGTAGAGTTCACGCATCGCATGGCTTATCTTTTGCTCGCTCATTTTTCTTTGTCGGCTTTGGTTCACATCGTCGTCGTCCGCTTTTTCATTGTCCGTACCGCGCCGTCGTCGTCATTTTCGCGTCGTCATCTTTTCCATCCACCGTATCGCAATCGTTTCCTTCCTCTACACTCCGGCACGCTCTCTGAGGAAAAGAGCAATCACATCTTTGGTAAGGCCCATAGCATGCAGCCAGTATCTCAGGTATTCCGCCTGAGCTGAGGAAAAGAGCAATCGGGTCTCAAAGCTCGGATATGTGGGCCTTACCAAAAGCCTCATATTCGAGTGCGATTGCTCTTTTCC
>NW_024538134.1:0-12904 GCF_016628075.1 Suillus paluster
TACAAGACTTATCGTATGTAGTATATTAGCTACGAGGATTAGGAGCGGACGGGTAGGAAGGGGAGGATATGCAATAGGTTGGAACCAACCCGGTTACCCTACTTGCACGTGACTTATTATGCTAGTCAAGTCTCGACATCAGACAAATACTCCTTCCCTTCACTTCAAGCTTGTACTTGCCACAAGTACTAGTAGTACTCCAATGTTGCTAGATAAACCATCCATATTTTGTGCTAATCTTGACAGTTGACCCCGTTTCCGATTTGTAACCAACCAGATCCTACTTACCAGGTTGTTGATTGAGTTTGACACGGTTACCCTCATACCTATCACCCACTGGCCGCCAAACTATGACCGCCTCTTAAATCTCACTCGGCACACGACAAAGGATCCGCTTCAACAGGCTGAGTTCATGAACAATTTTCTCTTTATACACAAACTCTTTCATTTCACCCAGCTAGTAAATCAGAATCATCTGACGGAACCTCCGATATCTAGTATCATATTAATGATCGAACACGACCGACTCGGGCTATCAGTTACCGCCCCATGGCGGTCGCGAGAAACGAAGCTGGATCGCGAGTGGTTGTCCAATCTTGAACGTTTGAACCCATATCTGACAGAAGGAACGGCTGTCTCCATTCATCTAAGGTCTGCATAGAGGAGACTGATATCTGACACTTCGACGGTCATTGAAATTGCACCACGAGGGTGGAAATGTGCGTCTGTTAAAAAGAGAGCACTGCGGAGCGGAAATGTAGGTGAGCATTTATTTCCACTTTCTCCTGTGTTACGCCTCAGCTATCTCATTAATGTAAGGAGTTTCATACCTGTGTCATTGGAGCACTCTCCTATGCAGCCAACATTCTGTTTTATTGTTCTCGTTCTACGGCACATGGGGACGGCAGCGTCTTGACTGCCGATTTTCAGCCGATCAAATTCGATCAAATTCGAGCACAGGGATCATTTGCGACTCTACTTCATGGTGCAAACGACGATCGACGGAAGATCTCTTGATGTCCACGCAAGTGTGTTACTTCAGTTTGTATTTTCTCCCGCAAATCTATTGTGGTTTTGCGGCTAGTGCATGGGCCGGCAACCTACGTGCATTCGACCAATTAATAGTAGGTATATGCTTATCATTTACCCACATGAGCTGTTAAACTCTATCTCCTCGCCATCTGACCGGAATCCCCAGATTTCTAAAATACAGTGCCCAGTCACTTGAGATCTATTCATATGCTGTTCGCCTTCATCTATCCTGCCAATTGCAGAGCCGAGGAACGGTTACATCCATTATTCATTTCCAGGATGGTTGACCAGGTTTTCAGGGCACAAAAGCGAGCCCTCTTCCCCCTACCGTGCGCCACCTCAGATTTATTTGAAAGCCTGTCTGACAGATTACATATCACCTTGTACAACCAATCCATTTCTTCTTCCTCGCCCTCGTGGTTGCTTTGACAGGATCTTTGTCTGTCAGTGCAGTACCAGCTGTGTTCGCCCTTGACTCGCAATGCTCTGACAATGGTCAGTTTTGCATGACCGCTAGCGACTGCTGCTCTGGATATTGTTTGGTAAATATTAGTTTGATTTTCACCCGAGGTCAACCCCTTGACTCACCCTTTGCGCCTTGTAATAAGTAATTCATCGGAAGACCTAGTGTTTTCTGGCCAGCTATATTGAGGAAAGAGTGACTCAGTCGTAAGCCTTGTCCCTGCCTTGGTGATGTTGTTCATGACACAATTCTTTATCGGTTGATTGCTGGGTCATAGGCAATGCCCGGGGAACATTTAAAGACTCAAATTGATATTGGCAATGACATGGCATGAAAAGGTCAGCCCCTGGTGGTCCAAGTCATGAGCAAAAGCCTCGGGTGATCGACCTATACTTGTACAAGCAGCCTGCGCATGTGCCGGCGCCGCAGGCCATGAAAATCGTACACACAGCATGATGTGTAGATAGATATACAAGTACTCTAGTAACTTATTGGATAGATCAAACTTGATAGCACTACTGAGTTTCGAAAATGTCTAGTCCTGTACTCGATATCACATACGACCATGTCTACACCACCATCGTACCCCATCTTTCCTATACAAACACCAGATTATCTACTTTCCTTCCAATTTTCATCGTGGTATCCAACATTTTCCTCCATCAGCACCAAAAGTACCATCATCCGTCCCTTGGACCAAGCATTCAAGGAATACCTCGACTCAGACGGTATTTTCGTACCAGAAGGCTCGGAAAATGCGTCGGTTGACTAGATTCACCGTTTTTCTCAACTGTACTCACTTTCGACCCATCCAGTCCAGCAGAAAGTTCTCTTTCAGATGAAGAGGATGACACCGATGATGCTGCTATCGGGAGATCCTTCTCCTTCCCCGATCTAGACGAGCGGATAAGACAAGCGATCAAAGAATACGGCGCCGTCTTTCCAAAGCTCAATTTCTCTTCACCAAAGGTCAGCCTCTTCCATCGATGTCAATCACCGTTCACATCGAACAGCATCCTCTTTGTGACAGGACGCATCATGGGTACTACCACCATCCTCGCCTCTCAAATGTACGGCTCCGTCAGACGTCTACATCCTGTTGAAATCATCGGACTTCGTGTCGCATGACCTGAGTATCGACACGGTCTTCGAGGGTTGTCAATGCGATCCTTCGAATCCACCCTTGTATGAACTCGAGCTTGTCTTGCGGAAATGGTATCCTATAGATAGGAGCCGCGAGTTCCGATGCTTCGTTCGCGAAGGCCGTCTCATAGGTGCGTTTCCATTTTCCTATCCTGTTCGGGCAAGACGACGAAGATCACGCGCATGCAGGAATATCACAACGCGATACGAATTTCTACGATTTCATGAACGAGCCCCGAACACAGCAAAAGATCGTCGAGGCGCTTCAGCGCCTTTGGGAGGAGAATATCAAGTCCAAATGGCATGGACAACAAGACTGTACGTGATAACGTTCCCTTGCCGTAGTTCCTGCCTCATCTCCCGCTCGAAGACATCTTCGATGTGTTGATGACGCGTGATCTGTCTCGGGGACACGTCCTGGACTTCAACCCATATGCAACCCGAACGGATCCCCTCTTATTCACGTACGAAGAGCTGTTGTCAGTCCTTACACAGGGATTGAGTTCGCCTGAACTTCGTATCATCGACTCGCCTTTACATCCGGCTGCAGCACGCAATGCACCAGCTCACCAACATAACATGCTCCCAATTGAAGCCCTCGCACTGAGTAGTGGGCGAGGCATTGACGAGTTCTCAGATTTGTGGCAGAAAGAGATTCAACACTCCATCAATGATGGCGATTGACCTGTTAGACGTGGGCGGAAAGATTATTCATTTTGTTGTCCCATTAGAATTATGATATGCAAGATCATAGGACTCTAATAATAGTCACCCAAACCTTCCCTGCCTCAAAGCCGTGAAGACATCTATGTTACGGATCATAATGTAGGGAATAGCCAAGCTGGAATCTACAGGTATCTCCATGACAGCAGGATTGCGCATCTAGATTTTGTCAACCTCAATACCAGAGTCACTAGCGCTACCATCCGTGAACGCAGGGCGAGTGGCGGCGAGACCGGAGGCATTCTTGTAGAAAACGATGTTGCCCTCATCCTCAACGAACTAAAAGGGTGTCTCAGAATATGCACTAAACCGCAATAGAATATACTGACCCTGCACTGCTTGAAAACCCTGTAGACTTCCTTCCATCCACCGGGAGCACCCTCGAGCTTAAGACCTGCTTGCTCGAGGCGCTTGCGAAGAGCGGCAGAGGCTTCCCAAGCGTTGTAGTGAGGGATCTTGCTGGAGACGTGATGAAGGACGTGGGTCTCAGAGATACCGTTGGTAGCATGAGCACCAATCCAACCCATGATCGAGCCACAGTCGCCGAGGAGGTTGCGGTCTAAAGTAGACAGGGCACCACGAGGGAAAGTGAACTCAGAGGCACGGTAGTGGGGGAGGATGGGGTCCGTATGTTGGAGGAACGTGATGATGAGGACGAGCCAGTGGTTGACCCACAGGTAAGGCACTAGGTAGATACGGAACACGGTCCAGAACCCATATGTATAGATGGAGCCAGCAACGCCAGCGAGCCAGAACACGATACCAATGTCAGACAGAATGATGGACTCGCGCTGGTGAGGTGCGAATATCACAGCATCAGGGTTGAAGTCTAGATGGATACTAAGCTAGTGTCTTTGTTTCAACACGCCCAATACTCACGGTTGGTACCACTAGGGTACCGCTTCTGACCAGATGCATTGCGGAGAAGGTATGCAGGCCAGCCGCCAAGCTAAAAACACTATCAGCCAAAAACAGGCAAATATCATTCCATTTGCCTAACCAGGTAGGTAGCAGCGCCAAGCGTTGCGCCGATGGGAGAGTCACCTATCGCCTCCCGGAGCTCCTTCATCACTTCCACCGAAACGCTCGAACCAAGGATATCCTCCTTCGTCGGGTCGAATGCAGGCAAACCAAGTTGCGAACGTGTCTTCGGGACAAAGACCTGATCCTGGGTCATATGGCCAGTGGAAGCATGGTGTTTCGCATGGCTAATCCTCCACGAATGGTATGGTACGCCAAGCCTAATAAAGGTGTTCGTGAGTCACGTGCCCTTGTGGCGATAAAAATTTAGCCTCGCGTACGCAGAATGGAGGACCCAGCCAACACTGTTGTTGATGAACTTGGACTCAGAAAATGCTTGGTGTCCACACTCGTGAGCAATAACCCAAAGGCCAGTCGCAAAGAGACCCGTCCAGAAGGTGTACATCCCCCAAAGAGAGAATCGTGCAACGGGATAGAGCACAGGGTGAGGGAGGGAAATGTACGTTGGGGAGATGAAGGTATCTAGATAGGTTGCGGCCTTGTAGATACCTGAGATCACTGCTACGTCCCACGCACTAATCAAACGCATCAGAACCAACTTTCTTGGGAGAGCAGCAACCTACATGTATAGTGACGACCGTAATGCTGAACGCTTGAAGCAGTGGGCACTGAAAAAATGATAGTAATAAGCGTCTGACCTCGGATTGTTTCTAGAGACGCGTCGAGCTTACGGGATGGCACTTAACAGGTCCTTGATCGTGAGGTCGGGTATAACGAAGACATTCTGCTTTATGGTCGTGACGCCTTCCTTCTCTGAGTAGGCTGACATGCTTGGGTCGTTGTAGCGAACTCTTGTCTAATCCAAACCTCTATGAAAAAGGAAGAGAAGAAAGGAAAGTAAGCGAATAAATTGTTTGTCGAAACTATTTATTGGGGAAACAAATTTATGTCCTCGGTGTTAACCGAGACCACACGTGTCTCAAGCATTCGACATGTCGGTTCTTCCAAGTTTACTCCAAAGTGGCAAACAAACTACCCGTACCATCACGGGGATCGTAGTAGGCACGCTACGTAGGTGCGTTCAAGGCAGTTTTAAGACTCGTTCATGAAATCGTATTGATACATTATAATATGGGAGTAGGAGCAAAGTGCTATATATATATCCCCTGACAAGATCCAAGACCTGGGTGTGAGATTTCAGTTATCAAGGCGAGGCACGACAGTCCACAAGAGCAGTTCGACCTCACTAATCAGAGGGACCTGGCAAGTACTCCCTTCTAGCTCTCTAATGTAACGCCTGAAGCCTCGCAGCTAATCCCTCCAAAAATGCGAACCCATCCTTCGTGATAGTTCTGCCACTGCTCTTGTTGGTCACAGCACCAAAGTCAGCCACGAGATTTGCAAGCACTCGATTATTCGATGCAGTTCCCACTTCTCGGCGAAGCCTCGCAACTACGCCTAATTTCACGTGTGCTGGTTGGGGCACACGACTGTCCTCTTGAGTCGTACTTCGCAAAGTCCGAAGCGGGTGCACGAATATCGAGGGATCTGCTAGCTGTTTGTACAATGCATCCAGAAAGGCGAAGCCCTCTTTGGTGAGCGTTTTTGAGCCGAGTTGCAGGAATTTCGTGAACTCTTGCACGGCGACTGCAAGGGCAGCGTTATCTGTTGAATCAAGCACCGAGAGCTTGAGTTTCTGCAGCTGACTGGCTTTCTTCGTCCGCACGGGGGTGCGAGGTGGAAGGAGTTGGGCATTTGGCTTCGCTCTACTATCATCGGAGCTGTCGCTGACGGATATGATTTCAGCAGGCTTTTTGGCATCGCCTGTTCGCGCAGCGGCGGGAACATTAGTTTGGTCCCCAAGTATTGGACGAGGCGGGTTGAGCTGGAGCTTAGCCAAGTCATTCAGGACGTTCTCCATCTCTGCCGCGTCAATCGTGGGCCGTGTAGGAGCAGGCCGCACGACTTGAGGCTGAACCCGAGAAATTTGAATAAACATGAACTCAGGCGTAATGAAAATCCTCGTACCTTGGGAGCTGGCGGTGGTGGCCAGATAAAGCGCTCGATATCAGTGAACCCATTGTCCTGTGCGAGCGCTCTGAACTCGTCCTTCCATTGGTCGTAATCAGGACAGTCATAGAACTTCAGCCGTCGACAATACCGCAGGAACTCTTCAAATTCAGAGGGTATTCCCTTGCACAACTCTTCAGGGCGAGCGTTCTTTTTAGCGCGCTTGATGCGATCATGTGCTGAGTCGGTTTTCGGAACTCCGTTCCGTGTCCATGAGAGTCCTCCAGGCGTAAGGAGATGTATAAACATCAGCGCCGCGGCCTCAAGATCATCTCGCCGAGAAGGTACTGCGACAATTTCATAGGCAACCGAAACACATAAATAAACCTGGGATACTGACCCTTGCCTTTGCAATGCACATTGACCGACGTAAACCAGTAGTTGCCCAAGAAATCTCTCTTCTGTTTTGAGTCTGGAATATGCCGCCGCGTGTAGGGATCGATATAGCGTTTGGAAAAACCGAAGTCGATCATGTAGATGGTTTCTTGTTCGGGTGTCAATCCGATGGCGCAATTCCCAAGCTGTATATCGCGATGCAGAACTTCGCGATTGTGCATGATCTGCAAGCGTGCGATCTGCGCATTCGATCGATGTCAAGGTTCTGCTATCGATCTGAAGCCAGCGAGCAAACTCACTACCTGGATCGCAATGGAACATACACTGCGAAGGTCCATCCTCTGGTGCCCACATTGCAAATGTTGGCGGTAGATACTGTCCAGACTCTTTCCGAGGAGACTTATAACCAGATAATGCCACCTTCCCTCGATACCGCTCGCCCACAACCGGGGCATGCCTTCTCCTCCTTGCAGTAGAGGATATATGGCCTGCTCATAGCGATTTGTTGGACACTCGTGGTCAACATCTTGCACTTTAAGTGCAACGAAGGTGCCATCGTAAACATGGTATGCCTTGAAGATAGAGCCTGGGGACGATATGGTCCAGGTGAGGAATAGTGTTAAGTGGGCTCAGTACGTACCTGAATAACCTGATCCAAGCCGGTCTTGTAGCCAGTAATTGCCCATTCTGCGAGGAATATGCTCTGAGGTGTGTGCCATTATGCTGACCACTGATCCTAAGTTACAGACGTGCTATTGGTAATGGCAGGGTTGAAGTAACCAACAGCGAAATATGGCCTGACGATGTCTCTGTGGCAGGATATGTGGCGGGTGCTGGAGGAGTGCAAGATTGTCAGGACGATAGGTTGGTGACTGCCAGATTCAAGTTAAAACAGGTGGTTGACGCGCCAATGCCCGGAACGCGTCAGTCACGTGCCAGTTGAAATGCATAGACCGAATAAAGAACACCCCTGTCCCTCTTGGGCTAGACTCAATAAGAGTGCGACGAACACTGGTGGCTTTCCCCATGTTTTACTCACAATATACAGATACAGAATACACATTCGTTCGCATTGTACAATTACACCAATGATTCAAAGTTGACCCGCCGCTATCTTTGCAGACAAGTCCGCAGCTGCTTGCAACGCACGGGGTGTGTCATACTTGTCCATGATTACTTCAACAAGCTGTATCTTCCGTGCACTCGCAAATTCTTCATCATCGAGGAGCTTGTTGAGCTCCGACTTGCTGCGGACTGTGTATGACTGTGATAACTTGCCCTCAATGTCACCGAGAGTGGTGAGGAGGGAGGTCCATTCCCTGTTGGAAGGCTTGAGCAAAATGCAAATGAAGAGGGCGGGAGGTATCTGACCAGTCTACGATGTCGTTATACTTCCTGCATAGTTCATGAGTTGTCATATTGATAGCATTCTGTAGTAATCACTCACCTGTCCAAGCCGTGCAAGTGCCTCTCGATGTTGTAGCCCTTGTTATTCAGCACGAAGATAATTGGCGTCAACTTATGATGCGTCATGGTTGAAATCTCTTGCACAGTCAGTTGCCTTACACATGAAATAGTCAAACAAAATTCAGAACGGTTGACGGACCACGCACATGCTACCATCGCCAGTGAATAAGATGGTGCGCCCAAGACATCTGTCGCGGGCTGCAAGAGCTGCACCGAGTGTGCTAGCTAAAGTTATTTAAATCAGATGCAGCTTTTGTACCGAAAATTTCAGGAATTACCAGTTGCCCAGCCAATGCTTCCATACAAGATCTGGCTAACGAAAATGGACTTGTCGGGCAATGGAACCTCCATAATCCCAAAGTTTGAAGTCCCTAGGAACGACATTCGCTCTGAGTTTAGAAAGAAGTCAGACGGTTTCCCACTCACCAGTCTCAGCGACGATGACATCCTGCTTCCGGAAGAATTTGCCTACTCGAGGCCAGAAATAAGTATGAGAAATCCTGTCGTCGCTCTCCTTTGGGACATCTAGCTTGTAGCGCGGAACAGGGATTTGTGATGCACCCTCCTGACATTTCCTCAGCCTTTCCGTGAGCTTCGGGAGAAGCCACTTCATTCCTATACCCGGGAATTGTGCGTAGCGAACACGTGTATAGTCAGAGTGCAGCTGCGAAAACAACCTAAGCATCGCGAAGCGGAATGCCATAGAAAGTTACCTCTATGGTGTGCGTTTCCGGAATACGGTACGTGAACATTCCCGTGTTGAAGTCTGACTTCAATGCGCCAACCGAGAGGATAAGCTTTGCGTTTTCGACCTTCTCCTTGATGGCCGGATGCGTGATCGAACCGATGTACATCTATAGCAGATGTCAGAACGATCTTAAGCGAAGGTCAGGACGAAAAATTACACCGCCATATCGTTCATGCTCCTCGTTCACCCGCCGTCTTACCCATCGGCGCTGCATATACAGGGAACTGCGTCTTGACGAGAAGGTCGTTGACTTCCTGCCGCACGTCGTGACGAATAGCGCAAGCATCCACGAGGACAACAATATCTTGTTCAGCATTATCCACGAGCTCCATAATCTCGTCGAGGACATAGTTCTCAATGTCTGGGTCATTAGGAGGAGGCGTCCGCGAGAGTTCGACCTTCAAACGCTTCGCAGGGATTTTTTCAGTGGTGAGATCCATCGGTAGTGTGAGGTAAACCGGGCGAGCCTACAGGACATTCAATGTTTGAAGAGAAGAAGGCGGACAATCAGCACTTACATGAACAATGCACTCCGTGAGGACTCGATCAATTTCGGCTGCAGCTCGCGTTTTATTCATAATGATGGCCTGAGCAACGGTGATCTGTTCCGCAGCTTTCGTATATACGTCGAATCTGGTGAACGTGACACACTGTAATCAACGAACAGGATATGTACATACTTTCCATTGCCAAGCGTGTGATGAAGCAAAGGCTTATTCTTCAACTGCGTAGTGCTAGGCACTCCGACAATATGAAGTACAGGGACCATTTCAGAGAACGCTGAGTAATCTGTGAGTTATTGCGAAAACAACGACGAACAACATTACCGCCTGCAACCCCGTTTATTGCGCTTAGTTCACCGACGCCGAACCTAATTCAAAGTATTGAGATCACAATTAAATAATGTGGTCAACTACCAAACCCACGTTGTCACAAGCACACCTATGCTATGCTCTTTCACGCGGGCGTAGCCATCGGCCGCGTAAGCCGCGTTCAACTCGTTACTAGAGCAGCGTAAGAAAACGCGTTAGCGACATGATAAACTTGTTACCAGTTCCCGATCCATTCGATCGTGGGATGGTCTTCGATAAAGTCCTGTAGCAAGTGTTAATGCCGCCGCCGCTTATTTGGATAACAATTCACCAGGAAAGCTGCGAATATGATCAATACATAAAGTTGTTCAATCATCAATCAACCCTTACGCATGTTGAAATCCCCCGGAACTCCGAAAATGGACTGCGGGTTATGAAGTTAAACAAGTTCAGTGGACATAATTGAAAGGGACGCATACCGTCACGTTGAGCTGTTCCAATCTCTTCAAAATGTAATCAGAGATGGTGATAAGCTCCTCGTCTCCACTGTGATGTTGTACTTTCAAGGTTTGAAGCTCGTGATGAAGCCGGTCGACTTGAGCATGGAGCTCCCTGGCTACAGAATCCATGGTAGTGGTTATGGTTATAGTTATGGCAGTTTTATTCTCTGCAACAAGTTTCGGGGGAAAGGAGGGAGTGGGTTTGATGCATTCAGATAAAACCTGGTTTATATACAGGTATCATCACGATAAGATTAATCTCTATTTGCTCTTGCTGGGGATGCGCATGATGCAAAACATATTGGGACCAGGCCAGCCGTTTCTGGATGCCTGGATCATGCACCAGGCGGCCCAGGCCTCCGATGACATAGAAACTGCCTGATTATTCTTCCCCGGGCCGCCATTGCATCATCGACCGAAGGCGCTCCTCAGACTTGAATCCCATGCCAAGCTACTTTCCTTGCTTTCTTCATTGAATTTGCGGGTCGCGGACAGTCCCTATTGAGTCTAATTTCACCTAGTGAAGTCTCCAACTATCCGCGAGTGTAGATTCCCCGAAAGTACTAACAGGAAGTTCTAGTGTTAGCCTGTGCAATCTTCGACTGTTCCTCAGCACTCAGCTGGCAACTTTCAGGGTATAACTCCGCCCATTCATCATCCAGAACCCCCATACTGATTATATCTTCCCAATGACCATCTATCCAATTCCCTCGTCGTTTCCTCCCCTCCACCTTAAAACCCCTGAGAAAACGAGTCACAAAGCCTGCCCGCGCCACCAAAGTACTGGATCTAACAACTCACAGCTTGGCATAAACCGCTCGTGCTCTCGCATTGCCTTCTGTAACTTCCAAAGAGACACGCTGCAATCCGAAGTATTTGAATGCATGATTCACAGTGAAACGCATCGCTTCTGTTCCATATCCCTTCCCCCAAACTCGGAGGCTATGGATATGCTCAACCGTCCATCCCGATTCTTCGCCTCCAACAAATTGATGCAGGAAAAGCCGATGAATTGTCCAGACTCCTTGGAACCAAAGAAAACCAGAGCGCCTTGCCTTCGGCAAAAGTCTTCACATGCTCCTTGTACTTCGAGGAAGGTGGAGGCGCGACAGCCGAGTATGTTTGGGTGCGTTGGACGAGGGGGTCGTTGCCCAGCGCAAGAAGGCCCTCTAGATCACCATCATCGAATCCGCGGAGAATGAGGTTCTCTGTGGTAAACATACTCTACAGAAGAAGTTGCGGGTTATCGAAGGGAGGATGCAGCAGATACTTAACGGCAAGCGTGGAAAGTCGGGACTCCTTGGTCCGACATCACCTGTCAATGCCTAGAATAAGTAGGTGACAATGACTCGGCATCATGTTGACGCATTCGCTTTGTCACAGTACTTATCGTGACCATTTGACGTACACTTCAAAAATTTCTCTTAGTTGAACGACTTATAGCTACGTATAGCTATAGCTGACGCTGCATGAACTGCCTCCGGAGTTGAATAGACTCAAATCAAACGTCACTCAATGCGCCAGCAGGGCTATTAACTGCCGTATCTGCTTTGTCTGCTGGCATACCGCACTGTTGGCCACTGCGCCAGCATCTGCTCGTAAACAGGCGAACAAACATCAAAACTGTTCTCATTTCTCTACCAATTGGTTGGTTGTTTCCTTGGCTTAAGGCCCACCTAAGTAGCTGCTTTGTCGCTAGCACGGACTTTTCATCGATCGTTGCTCTGTCAATGCTGGCATTCAGATATCAGGCCGCACTCAATGCGCCTTGCAGACTTCAAATTCTGCGTGCGTTGGAGCATCGATCGCGACCTCGACGATCTCTGGCGCCGAAAATGATAGTCAGTGAATGTATTTTGAACTTTTGGTAATGCTGAAGCTCACTCACCGCTTTCGCAGCGACACGAATTCCTCCCGCCTGTGGTTGCTCCCGTTGCTGAGCCCGTTGCACTTCTGGCCCCACCTTACTTTCTGCATAATGACTACCCATTGTGGAATCTGTGGAATCGATGGGATGATGCTCGTATGTGATGGCGAGTTCACACCCATCTCCATTCTTGTTTAACTGCCTGGGACAGAAATAATATCCGGCCACATACTGACCATCCTTCTGATGATCACTAGCTTGTCAAATGAGAACGACGGGTGGGACAGCATCCAGAAAGCACATACCCCATACTGGCACAACATTTGTCCACCATTGTCATCCTTGTATCTGTCGGCCCATTAGTCACTTGTGTTCGATGAAGGTGGTGAGTGTGGCGCACATGCACTCGGTTATCTCATTGTTGGGTTCTTCAAAGCTGTTGGATAGCTCGAGGACTCCATTGTTGTACTGCACTGTGGCTGGGCACGTTGCACATGTTGACGCGTTGACGCCAACGAGGAAGCTGAGCAGCGCAAAGACGATCAAGTGGAAGAGAACATCGTAGGGCTTGTGGATTAGAACGAGACATGACCATACTAGCAAGGGTTTTATACTTCTAGTGCGAACACAAAGGCAGCGGGAAAGTTATTCGAATCCGCTGCTGAGAATGCACGCCGTTCCGTTCTCCTCCAAATAGTACTAGTGCTATAACATTTAAAGTAAGGACTTAGGCGGGAAACAGTTAGGCCAAAGTGCACGATG
>NW_024538135.1:0-12902 GCF_016628075.1 Suillus paluster
TTGTTTGTGCGACTATAAAAGAGGATTCGCCTTAGACAGTCTGCGCATCTGTGATGCAATACATAAGAACGAATACATTGAGTGAGCCCTACAGTGCCAGCCAACCTTTACTACTTTCCAGTCAGTTCGGTCTTCGTTGATACAGCCGCCCCCCTATTCAATTTTATGATAACAATCTGTACGAGGCTCGGCTTCAGCACATCGAATACTCGGACACTTCTCACGACTGAGGGATAGACCACGGAAGTCCACAATCGCGGAGGGGTACAATTCTACGTTATCTGAGAGGACTGAAGTGGTAATGCAGTACAAATGACGAAGTATGGAAAAAGTCGCATGTTAGTTAGACCGTCTAAGAATCTTAGTGTCTTTGCAACTCTTGTCGCATTTTATATTGAAACAAGGCCATTTCCATTGACAATACGGCTGTAGTCACTTTGATTTCCTTCAAATTGAATGACGGGAGAACTGACGGGTTGCGCTAGGGTTGCGCTGGCAGAATCGAGTATACCATTGAGAGGATCGTGATGTGCCTGAACATGATTGTAAGCATTGCTCAAGGTCAGGGTAGTGAGCATAAGTGACATTACGAAATTGCCGTACTCACCCCTACCTTCGAGTTCCTCTGACCCATCTACATCTTATATCTCACACTACCAACGCTCTCCGGCGGTTCACACGGATTATCTTCCCCGGCTTCTTGGTAGCATTGTGCATTTACATGGCCTCGTAGTCGGTACTGAGATGGTCATTTATCAGGATCATTCATTGTTTCGATACCAAGCCAAAGACTTTTGATATATACTTACCAGCGTGAATCGTGATACCTGAGATGAAGAAATCAGAGAAACCAGGCCCCTGCCTACGGCAGCGCATGGACCCGTCAAGAGCGATGACAACGTTTGTTAAAGGTGATTTGAGATATGTTGAAGGGTTTGCATCGCTGACAAACTCTGCTGGTAATTAGCCTGTGGGCACAGTGCACTCCAACATCAAACGAGATAACCCATTGCACATGAAGTAGGTAGTTATGCAGATAGATAGTTAATGTGCAAGTAAGCATAGGAGAGATCATGACATATGAGTAATTTAAAAAATATGCTAGCGGCCCGGCGCCTGCATAATAAGATGCCAGCGTCATAATAAATACTGAAGAGCGAGTACATATTAGTACGAAAACCTATGCGGGGGGTCAAACCAAGGAAGGGAAGGGAACCCGCGTATGGTAAAGAAAGCAAGATGAGAAACCGGCGAGAACGAATCTGAGAAGTGATGAACGTCAACCTCGACCTGGAAATGTTGTAGGCCGGTAAACGAAGAACCGCATGAAAGAACAGAATAGACGGTAAGCAAAGAGGGGAACGGGGTATAGAATAATGGTCGACTACTAAGTATGCATAATTGTTACGGTTGCACCATGTGTGGGAGACCGAGGTAGCCCCAGAAGCGGGGGGTGACTGAGCCAATAGGGATGCGATCACAGGAAGTCCCAAGGCGACATCTAGTCTACATTTGAAAAAAGCATCATCCTGCTGCATTTCGAACGAGATAAGAATGAATGCAGTGCAGCCGATTTACTTTCCGGTCAGTTTCATTCTCCATTCATGCAGCTTCTCCCCTATTCAATGATACCGATCTGCATGATGAGCTCCATACTGAAGACTCGTGAGACACTGCTCACGGCTGAGGGAGAAGTCACGGAGCCCACAATAAAGAGGGTCCGATTCTACGCCATCGGAAAGAAGTGAGATAGTCAATGAGGTACAAAATCAAACGACGAAGCATGCGAAAGTCGCATGATAGATGGCAATAGTTAGGCTGTCTTGCGACTCTTGTCGCATTTTATATTGAAACAAGGCGCCCCTCGACGCCGCGGCTGTAATCGCTGTTATTTCCTTCACAATTGATGACGGAACAATGTCGGGTTACGCTGGCAGAATATCATAGACCAGCATAGATGTGCGACCATATAAGCTGGACTGGAATGCATGGTGCGGCGTGACGGAAGAGATTTCAAATCATAGTACTCACTACATAAGCTCTTAGGATCGCTCTTCCTATCAGACTCACAATGCAGCTCTCCCTTGTTTTCACCACACTCGTGTCCTTTGTTGCTCTTGCGGCGGCTTATCCCGCACTAGACACAATTGGGACAAAACGTGCTTGTGAGGACTTGTGCACTGTCACTGGAATCAGCGAGACTGATATGATACGCAGCTTTGGACAAACGCGAAGAAGACCACATCATCAACTACGAAAGTTATGGAGGCCTACGTAATCATTGGGAGTGTGAGTATTTGTGTACTTCCACTCGAATCAGCAAGACTGATATGGCACGCAGTTTTGGATAAGCGCGAAGAGGAACGGCACATCAGCTACGAAGATTGAACTTAGGTAGGCTAAGCGGTCGATGTTGAGACGCGTTGTGAGTTGTGTACTGCCATTCGAATCAGCGAGACTGATGTGCCACACAGCATTGGACAAACGCGAAGACCTCGAGGGTTAATAGTGTCTCCGGACGAGGCACTGTTTTTTTTTTCAGTTTTCGAGTGTACTATCATCTAAAACGAAGGAGATTCGTTACGGTACTAGTGTTTGGATCTCGTCACATTCTTGTAGTTTGCTGCAGCCGAATGCTTTCAATATTGCCTGTCGTGAAATTCACTTGCCAGTTGTCTGTGTCAGCTTCGAAGCCTGACGTGAGCAGGTCAGATTTGTGAACAAGTATGTCCAGAATGCAACCAGAATGTTAACGTTCACCTTCCACAGTGACATTGAGACCATCTCGGTCAAACAAATATGACGTGACTGGTGCTCCTGTTTTCTTCGGCCAGTCCCTCTGCCTCTACCTACCTGCCGCCGGTCTCTTGAAAGTGTGGAAAGGATTTAAGCGTGACACTGCAATGCAGACCAAGAGCCTGCCTCTAGCGAGGCTGGCAATGATGATCGATGATGAGCACTGTCGATGTCAAATGAGCTTAGTCTAGCTAAGGTAGTTCTCAAGCGCGTTCATCGAACCTCACGTGATGTGACAGGGCCGTGACACTCTCGAGGATAAGCTTAGGATAAGTAACAAACAAGCTAAAATGCAGTATGTATCGGAAATGTGAGAGTGCAACAGGAAAAAAAAAAAGAATATATTCTACCAACAGAATCTGTGTGCTATAGATTCAAATCTCTTGTAAAGTATCATATGGATACCAGTACAAGTTGGTCTGAGTGTTGTGGATTACGATTTGGGAAGCTTGAATCACTGACACCAAAGGTTACCGGTTAGGTTGCACATGTTATCTGTCAATTAGCTGTTAATTGTTACCCAGGAATTGAATTTACACTTGGTCTCTATTTGATCTGCCTGACAGAGGAAACTAGGTAAAAGTGAAGACGTTAACATGCCAAACTCGTTCCTCATCTTTTCAAAAATCGGAAAGTACTCGCAAGTTTCTATCATATCCCTGCGTTTTTGTGTGCTCCCATATTTATTATATGTCTCGTAGTCGAATTATTATGTATGTTTTTCCATTTATTACGCAAAATTCAAATGTAACACTTGATCACGTGAGGTTCGATGAACGCGCTTGAGAACTACCTTACCATTCCGAAATGTATGGGCCTATTTGGGCATCAGCCTGTCCAGTCGAACTTGCGAAAATTGTGATTTGCAAGGCGTATGTAATTTAGCTGCAGCAATTTTGTCATCTTACATTCAAAACATGTACCATTTCCGCCAGGTTCTGGCAACATGTCAAAAGCTGTGCGTGTTAAAAACTCTTTTTTACACTAGGCAGAAAAGTATCCGATGAGACATGTCTCTCCGAGATCGTGCATGTCAGGATACCGTAGCATCGATCCGATCCGATCACACTTGGCAAAGCGAAGACGACCGGATCATTGAAACAGCCAATCAACGTCGAACAAGACAAAAATCCACTGCACATTAAATAAGTAGTCATGTAGATAGTTAGTTAGTGTGCAAGTACGTGTAGCAGATGGACAGAAGAGCAAGATTAAAAAAATGCGTAATAAATAGTACAGACTCCCGGCTGTTAAGTAGAGGACGTACGAAAGCCTGTGTGGTGGGGGGGGCAGGTCATAAACCATAAACCAAAACCAAGGAAGTAGGGCGCAGGGGAAAAAAACAAGGAAGGACGGAAAGGGAACCTGCGTGTAGTAAGGAAAGCAAGATGAAAACCGGCGAACGAACATGAGCCTCGACCTGGGATATGTTGTAGGCCGGTAAAAGGAGAACCATATGAAGAAGAAAAGAAAAAGTCGCAAGGCAAAGTGGGGAACGAGAAGACTGGGTATAGAACAATAGTCGACTACTATGTATAATTTTTACGATTGCGTTATGTGTAGGGAGACCGAGGTCGCCCTAGACGCAGGGGGGGAGTGGGAAACGACGCTAGATCACTGACATTCTAAAAATGACAACCAGTCAACGTTCGGAAAACCATCGTCCTTTCGAACTGCTGCATTTTGAGCGAGCGCAGATCTTCATCGTTCGGCGACGACGACGGGGACAACTTCAGCAGCAAGCGCAGGATAGTTTATCTGCACTTGTGCTTGCAAAGCCTGCTGGCGCAAGTATTGCTGCTGCGCAGACGAGTAAAGCATCTGCTGCTGATACTGTTGAACATACGTCGGTGTCGAGTATCCGCTCACCGGCGTCGAGTATCCACTCGTCACTGGTGTCGAATGCCGTGAACTAGCATTGCTGCTCCGTCCAATGGCGTGCTGTAGAGATTCGTGCTGCCCACTTGCCAAGAGAGCCAAACCAACCGCACCATGGTCACCCGAGTGCTGGTAGTGATACCGTAAACCGTTCATGTTCTTGTATCGGCGCTGGCAATCACCGACACCACAAGCAAAAGGCCGGAGCCTGCGTTCTGCCTCCCGCTCGACTTCGCGCATCTCACCCTCTGTGATGCCCTTATCTTCCTGCCCAGCAGCCTCACGAGCGGACCGCTTGCTAGCTAGCAGTGCTTGTACATGCTCGAGGTCCTTGGGTGGTGCAAAGTTACAGCTGCCGTGCGTCATGTGATATTTGAGCCCATTAGCTTGCTTATAGCTCTTATTGCAATTCGGCTTAGGGCAGCGGAAGGGTTTTGATGATAATAATGATGACGCAGGGCGAGAGAGTGTGGTGCTATGCTGATTGGGTTGCTGTGATGTGAAAGTTTTCGAAGAAGTAGGGGAATCCGAGGACGCCGACGAATGAGGCACGGGAGCGGGGGACGCGGGGTGACGCGAGATTGCTGGAGATGGAACGCGAGAAGCTGAAGGGGTGTTGGCAGGGGTATTGCTCGTGGAGAATACTACGGCTGGAGGAAGACAGCCGTAGGGACTACCTGGTTCACTGACAGGTGCGTGAACATCATCGCTCGCAGGTGGGGAAGGAACAGTGCCAGGCATTAACGATGAGTAGTCGGAGTAGCCCGCGTAACCGTTAAATGCATCGGGGGCGTCTGCCGCATTTGAGAGACCATTCCGGGATGGTAGGAATGCAGAGCCAGGAAGGGTGCGGGAAGGGTGCACGGTTGTCGTATCAAATGCCGACGTGGGAATATGGGGAGAGACAGGCTTCGAATGACCAAAGTGGTTGAACGAATGAGTAGGGTGTGACGACAATGGGGTTGTGAGAGGCGTGTCAGGGGGCGATGATGCATTTGAGAAAGGTGTGCTACCCTGATCAAGGTCGAGCTCCATGTCATCAGGATCGAAGCCACCTTGATTGTAAGATGAAGGATGCTGATGAAGCTCGGAGAAGTAGGAAGCAGTTGCATTGCGAATAGACTGGGGCGGAGGAACGACTGGGAACTGAGGGTGACCAAACGGGTCAAGCACGACAACATGAACTTCCTCAAAATGCTGTAGCAGAGCATGTAGGTCATCTAATTGTAGACCACAACATGTGTAATTGCGACACTGGGAGAGTGGAACCATGAGAGGTTGACACGAATTACGGATGCCACGACTCACCAATTCGCCTTCCTTGTCGAACGCACTAAGAGCGTTGATAATTGAACCACGGTCGCTTTCGATAGAAGATGACAGCTTGGCACACTTGAATTCGTTAGGACTAGATAAATGATATCAGCACCTGGACACGTATGGTAAAGTATGAACTGACTCTAATGGACCGAGGAGTTCACCAGGGGAACAACCAGGGTAGAAACGACTGCCAAATGAGCCAGCACGCCATGATATTGGGGAACCTAGCAAGTAAGACCTGGCATTGTTAGTACTAGTGGATGAACCAGATGCCATATGGAAATCAAGCTGATTAGGAGACTGGAACGCGATAGGTTGGGATGTAGTGCCCATTGTGGTAGTAAGATATTAGAATATGTATTCGTCTGCCTATATTGAATTAGAGAAGAGGAACTTGAATTCGTGATGGTAGACTTGGTGGTTGTTCGTTGTTGTGGAGGAAGAGAGGATACTATCGGTCGCCTATTTAGCTGCAATCCGTTACTGCACGATTCGTTGATCGCATTTCGGCATAAATACACTGCCACCCGGCCCATTTACGACTACCACCGCCGACACCCAGCCCTGCCTCACATCACTCCCCGCTCCTTTCGCTTACCCCACCCCCGCGAATCCGATGCAATGCTTCAAGCAGGGCAACCGTAACGCATGCATGCTACTCGCAAAGCATGCAACCAAAAAAATATTGCTACGAGCTATCGTTATCACTTTGAACTTATTATCCAGTATCTCCATTGTATGGATACGGCAGTCCTAGAAACCTTGACGTACCGAGGGAAGAAACAGCAAAGAGTACATCGACGGAGCATGTGAGCACTCAACAATCACCGGGATCATGATCTATGGAATGGTGATCAATAGATTAAGTAGATAGAGCTTATCAGGCTTTGTTGCAGCAATGATTCGTCAACATATGAAGTGTGCTCCCTAAGCAGACCGTCTGCCTCTCACCCGAGAGGCGCAACAAGAACAGGAGCGAAAAGGAAACGACGGAGCCTGCTGTCGACTGAGAAGACGGGGCCGAGGCATGAGAGCTACGGCTGACGCCCAGTATTCATGACCCTTGAGTGGTATGTCAACCTGGTGTGTTTTCTTTCGGGTTGGGAAATGATCGTCTATGTGATTGGCGGACATGATCTTTTTCTGTGTCTAGCAGCAGTAGGGATACTTACACGCGCTATGGCAACGTGTTTTATCCAGAGGTTGCACTAGCGCTGTAGACACATAGTTTTTCTTGCTCGCAGCCCCAGTCCACGGTTAGCTGGTGTGCCTTCAATTCGAAATTGCCAATTCCGACAAGTTACGATCCTGAGGCTCTGCTGCACCCACTGAACTTAAAATCTTTCTATACTTGTCGTTCGGTCAATAATCATCATTGAAGCCGCTAAATGTAACCTAACTAACCTCGCATTCATGATATCTAACACGATAATTCAAACGATGCGCTATTAAGCACACGCACACGGCAAGCAGAGACGTATACGGCAATTGTACGGCAAGCAGAATAAATGAGGCATAAAAACTATGAAGGCATCACCTGAGAAGAAGTTCAGACCCTGTTTACACATAAAGAACGACAACAACCTCTTCTATAGGACATTTGAGAATCTTGAAGGGGCCCCATCTGCATCGAATGCCTTAAGGGCTATAGGAGTCGATCGGGGGGAACCGGTCAACACGGAATCCGGAAACTAGCATAGATGAGGACTATAAGAAGCGTGCCCAGGAAATATACGGACCAGTCGCATGCAGACAGGTAAGTAGGTAAACCAGTACACACCGGTAACATGCATTACCTTGCATTACGCTCAAGAGACACATGCCCGATACGTAATATCCCATCGATATCAGAAGTGATACGACGTTAGCGCCTAGTGATCGTTCTCAACCTTCGACGAAGCAGGGTGCGTGACAAGAATGATGGAATGAAGTCCACACGGTAGCAGCGTGGTACGGACGAAAAGAATCCTATAAAAATATATAAGCGCCTACTAGGTGGCCCGTTATCATGATGGGCAGAAATTCAACGTCACTCGCTCCACACAAGATTCACTAACGAAACGATATCCCAAACGTACGTTCATCGTCAACTTCTAATGCTACTGACCGTTTATCTCTCTGACTAGGTCAATACAACATGTCAGGGGTGCCTGACGCAGCAAGAGATGAGTATCTCATTTTGAGAGGGCACAGTCTAGTGCGCTTGCGAACAGCGCTGGAATACGCGAGGATGGACTGTTCAGGAATTCCTCGCTCCTAGAGTTGTTCTCTTCTACCATGTAAATTGGACCCTCTACCTCAATGTCCGCTCTCCCAACCACAAGGAGTCTCCCGCTATCATGCAGGAGTTAGAGGATTCAACAGGCATAGATGCGCGGTGCCTCGTCATTTTCCGTCCGGGGATAACAGGTGCGAGAGAGAAACTCCAATGGCGTCGAGCCGTGTCACCACGTTGCAAGAAGACATTGCATACTCATTGTTTGGCGTTTCGGCATCCATTTACCTGTCATCTATGGCGAGACAAAACAAAACGCGCTCGGGCGATATCACTGCCCTGGACTGGATCGGGAAAACCATCTGAGTTCAATAGCTGTCTCCCGGCTGACATTATTACCCGAAGGTGACGTGCAGATGTATGTCTCTAGGCTGCGAATTTCTGTGGCTGTGGAGTCAGCTTCGAAATTGTATGCCCTCCTTGATAGCCTCAGTGCCTCCGCGTTTCACGAACCCCAGACTGCAAGTCAAGGACATGACTGCTGTTCGTGACATGATGGATGTCAGGACGCTAGAGATACTGTAGTTGCATGCATTCTGAAGAACAGAGATCTCTGACACGTTTTCATTCATACCACTTCACAATCCCCCAGGCCTAGGCATTTCGTATGTTGACTTACGACAGGGAAATCAGACAACTACGAGATTGTACGAACGAATCATTGAGAGCACCAGCTGAGAAGGCGTCGTTTGTCCCTACCACCGCCCTTGTCACTTGCAATCGTTATAGCTTCCACTTAGCTTCCATCCGCAATACGTCATCCATGCAGGACTCGTGTATTCAAACCGACGACACAACCTTGAGCCTCAGTCTTATCCCTTAAACTCTGAGGCAACGGACTGGGAATACAAATGAAAGCCGACATTAAGTATACATATCGGCGGGGTATGCGGTCTTATAAGTAGTCTTCTTGAAATCAGCACGTCATTCCTTGGCCACAATGTGCGTACAACTACAACTGGATGCTACACGCGAAGTCGTCAGATGAACACTTCAATTAACAGGGTAGGAGGACGCACGAAATTGGTCATACGCCGATATGCATGAACACAATGCGCTGGTCCAAGGGGTACGTCTTTATCAGAAGCCAACGACTGAACTGCCTTGTGCAGCGCTCGGGCAGCTCTTTTGGAATTCATCTTGCCCTCCAGCACAAATTCTTGTGAATGCTTTGACCAAGCGTTCCACGGTACAATCATCAACATTCCAAAATGTACCAATGACACTCCTCACCCCAGAAAATTGTAGGCCAGCCGCCAAGTGAATGACTTCGTCAGGAGTTTCGGCGTCGCCGACTGCAGTCTCGCAAGCCGAAAGAAATGCAAATTCATGCCGAGACAGATCCATATGGCTGATATCTAGAAGTTGAAGTGGTTGGTCGCGCATGAGAAATGCCGACTTGAAGGGTTCCACAAAGTTTTGTGTCCCGTGACAGGCCAAATGAATCCAATGGTTATTACGCAATGTGTGGGACGGTCGATTTTGTTGATTCAACACTTGTGACTTTGGTGAAGGAAACGGTTGGGGAAGGGGGTAAGAGACTCTGCACCAAGTCCAGTTCAGCCTCGACAAATTCCAAAGGAAATGAATGTGTTGGTGGGTGGTTCTGACCAATGGCCGCGAAGGACACAGTCAGGGACCTGTCATGCCTTCTGCGAGCCTTGATCAGCGCGGTAAGCGATGGGGTGTAGGAGGAAATGTATAGCCGCGAAAGGGACTTGCCACCGGACCTATATTCACCAGCGGCGTGCAAAGGCAGGAAGTTGAAGAATGAGGTTGGGCACCACCATATTCGCGACGTTGGCTCTCCAATGCTGTCTAGCTTTTCAACCACAGGGTGCACCACCTTGACCCACAGCTCCCTCAAAGCCTGTATCAGCTTTGCTGTCTTGTTTCTCCTTAGGGCTGGCATCGTTTTTCACCGTCCGTTGCAGCGCGTTTGCTAATCGCACAAGGTTTTCTACATTGATAGCGAGTTCCACACTGACCGGAGGTTCTCCTGGTATGAGACAATGATCGCATCGCAAGATGACTTCCTTGCAAGGAGAATAATGATGGGTTCCATCACGAGCAGCATCTTGGAGATTTGAGAATGAGGGGGGTGAGCAGGAAGCGAGAGAAGCCGTCGACCTTCTGGATCTCTTCTACACTTGTATTCCAGTCCTTCACTAGACGTCTGTATTGCGTAGCTTCTGCTTCTACGTCAACGCTTGGCGTCCCTTCTGAATCATTCGCAGGAGGTTTGTCGAGGAGGGAGCTAGGTCTCGGAATCTCTTCACCAAAGCCTCTGCATGATCGCCGCATTCCTGAAGGCATCAAGAGGCGTGCGGAATCGTGCCATCTGGGTCCAGATGAGAGTCCTGCCTTGTTCTAGCAACTCTACAGCGCGGCGCACGTTGCCGCGATGAAGAGCACATGATGCAGCATCAACTACAAGTGTGCGCGGGAAGAGCTTCATGGTATCATGGCGAGATGACACTGAAGCTGTCGCAGACATGTAAGTGTCCAGAAGTTCTATGGAAGTTGCATAAGCCTCCAGTATAGTGTCATGCGCATGGTGATCAGCATGTTCAACCCAGCTGAGACTTGCTTGTAGGCGAAATAGCAAACCACCAGAGACAGCATTTGCTGCTGCCTTGAGATGATGCATGACGGCATTCAGACTGTCAGTATCTTCGCCAATGACATCAAGTCCTGATTGATGGAACAGCAGATAGGCGTTAGCTAGTGACCAATGAACCTTGATTGACGAGGATCGTGTTGCATCAATGGAGTCAATGCACAGCGGAGATTGTCTAGTGACTCGTTGAGGTCTTGGGCATTGCGTCGGTGCTTGAAGCGGGTGGAGAGAAAGTTCCCAAGGTTGTTTAATGACGTGGACCGACCTGGGTGATCGACCGGACGCAAATCCAGCACTTCCCTCTGAAGCACAATAGCCTCATCTAAGTCTTGGTCATTGCCTTGGTGCTCAAAGCGGGTGGAGAGTCGAATCGCGAGGTTACCTAATGACCTGGAACGACCTGGATGACCAACTGGGCGCAACACCAGAGCTTCTCTCTGAAGTAAAATAGCCTCATCCAAGTCTTGGACATTGCCTTGGTGCTCGAGGCGGGAGAGAAGATTCGCAAGGTTATTAATGACGAGGACCGATCTGCGTGACCGACGGGGTTCAAAACCAGTGCTTCCCTCTGAAGCAAAATAGCCTCATGCAAGTCTTGGTCATTGCCTCGGTGCCCGTAGCGGGTGCAGAGTCGACTTGCAAGGTTGTTTAATGACCCGGACCGACCTGAGTGACCGACAGGGCAGAGTGCCAGCGCTTCCCTCTGAAGTAAAATAACCTCATCCAAGTCTTGGTCATTGCCTCGGTGCTCGAAGCGGATGGAGAGCACAGTACCGAGGTTATTTAATGACGAGTACCGATCTGGGTGACCGACGGGGTGCAAAGCCAATACTTCGCTATGAAGCATGATAGCATCATCCAAGTCTTGGTCATTAGCTCGGCGCTCGAAGCGGGTGCAGAGTCGATTCGCAAGGCTATTTGATGATATGGAGCGAGCTGGGTGACCAACGGGGCGCAAAGCCAGGGCTTTCTTATGAAACAAAATAGCCTCATCTAAGTCTTGGTCCTTGCCTCGGTGCTTGAAGCGGGCAGAGAGCACATTACCGAGGTGATCTAATGACGAGGAGTGATATGGGTGACCGACGGGGAGCAAAGCCAATGCTTCGCTGTGAAGTACAATAGCCTCATCCAAGTCTCGGTCATTGCCTCGGTGCTTGAAGCGGGTGGAGAGCACATTACCCAGGTTATTATCTGACGAGGACCGATATGGGTGACCAACGGGGCGCAAAGCCAGCGCTTCACTGTGAAGCACGATAGCCTCATCCAAATCTTGGTCATTGCCCCTGTGCTTGAAGGGGTGGAGAGAATGTTCCCAAGGTTGTTTAATGACCCAGACCGATCTGGGCGACCGACGGGGCGCAAAGCCAATGCTTCCTTTTGAAGCACAATAGCCTCATCCAAGTCTTGGTCATTCCCTCGGTGCTGGAAGCGGATGGCGAGCACAATGCCGAGGTTATCTAATGACGAGGTCCGAGCTGGGTGGCCGACCCGGCGCAAAGCCAGCGCTTCCCTCTGAAGCACGATAGCCTCATCCAAGTCTTGGTAATTGCCTCGGTGCTCGAAGCGGGTAGAGAGTACAGTAGCAAGAGCATCTAATGATGAGGACCGATGTGAGTGACCGACGGGGTGCAAAGCCAGTGTTTCGCGGCGAAGAACGATAGCCTCGTCCAAGTCTTGGACATTGCCTTGGCACTCGAAGCGGGTGGAAAGTTGATTTGTGAGGTTATCTAATGACCCGAACCGATCTGGGTGACCTGCAGGGCACAAAGCCAGCGCTTCACGGTGAAGCGCGATAGCCTCGTCCATGTCTTGGACATTGCCTCGGCGCTTGAAGCGGGTGACGAGGTTGTTTGCAAGGTTTTGATGGCCCGGACCGATCGGGTGACCGACAGGGCGCAAAGCCAGTGCTTCTCTCTGAAGCACGATAGCCTCATCCCGTCTTTGTCATTGCCTCGGTGCTCGTAACGGGTCCAGAGCACGGTAGCAAGGATATTCAATGACGAGGACCGATCT
>NW_024538136.1:0-12886 GCF_016628075.1 Suillus paluster
TGCGTCGGCAACCAACTTATCGTAAGCCACTCTGCTATTTTCTTAAGCCAGTAAAGAGAGAAAGTGCGCAAAAATGCCGGGACGAAGGGTCCAAATATCATGTTTTTAGTGATGGATGGACTGTGAGACCAAGCATGTCATGGGATGTTTTCACTGGAAGACTAGTTACGCACCCTAGCATCCGTAGCGCCTCTGTGTATTCATTCTCATTTCCTGTGTCTAACGAACCTGAATGATAGCCCAGCACGCCCTCGCAAACGCAATCAAGAGCATTGCGAGAGAGCCAAGGTAAAACATCGAGTTCTACTGAATCTGTATATGCCACTGGTGAAGTCATGGATGATGACGTGCATGTGCATGAACATGCTTACTGTCGGTAGGAATGTTTGACACGATGATGGATTTTAGCTGGCGGGAAATGGTTTGAATAATGGGCAGAAGCTCCCGCATGTTAGATGTAGAAAACACTGGATTGAGCATTTTGCGCTGGTTTCGATGCTGTTGCCCTGTGCAGCGATGAACACAATCCGCGGCGATTATCAACAGGTTTCACCTAGCGTAGAAATAAGGCCTTCGCCGAAGATGAGCTTGTTGCAACTTAAGAAGTGTTAATGAAGAATGTTCGAGCAATGTTTGAGGCTTACTCTATAAAGGCATCATTTTCCTCAAATATATGTGGCTCCTTGACAAGGATGTGATGGAGCGCGCGTGGGTCCGATACGTACAGCCATTCCTCCTGCCAGTGGTGACCACACATCAATAATCATGCCTTATGCACGGTGATGTATATCACGCACTCCGAACAAGGCGTGGATTTTGACAGCTCCACCATAATCTACGGCGACCTGTAAGCAGCGATCAAAACTGTCCAAGAACATTGACTCCAGGTTGCCTGCATCCATGAACGTGAGCATCCGATCATTGAATGTCGCCAGAGCCTAAGCAAACCTTTCCACCAATGCTCTTTTTCTGGGCCTGCGACATTTAGGGCGTTCGCCTTTCTGGAGGCCCATCTCTGAACGAGCTTCCATACTGCAAGGGTAAGAAGGGCAAGCACAGTATATCCGATAAGTTGAGGGAAGGTCATTCGGGAAGATTTGAACTCTGTATCACAGTACTTAGTAACACGGCCGCCGAGTACGACAGGACTAGCAGTGCCAGCTGAAACGTTCAAAGGCTGCGGCAATAGAACACGGTCGTCGTGGAGCGTGACAGCAGCTTGCAAATTTCAAGAAGATAAGTATTGGTACTCGAGAGAGCTACTTAGCAGTCCGAGCTTACTTGGAGCAAAAGTCGGCTGCAACATTGCAGTGCCACTCATTATTTGTATCCATCTGGCATCTTGAAACTTTCGCATCCCGCTCATTATTCTCAACTTCTTCGCCATGTACATAGCGGACGAGCACATTCTCAATAGCTAAATGAGAGATATGAAGGTTCCCCGTTTACAAGCATGCAGTTCATGCCCATTGCCCACCGTAAGCAATCTCCGGTACTAACTAGAAGTCTCCCGTAGTCAGGCCTTGAAAGATCGGAAGGAGCCTCGAAGCTTGAAGACAGTCGTTCCTTCTGTATGAAGGGTTCTCCGGTATCTTGTCAAACTTAGCCTGTCCAGTAGGTGATTGCTCATCACCTGGCCTTCACACAGGAGTTAGTGAAGGTATGCAAGGTCTTCATGTTTATCAACCCAAACAGCACATCGCCTCAAGTCACATCGTGGATCAGCGTGCTCGATGTAACACCGTCAAGTATCGTACCAAACCTCGCGTTTCCGAAGCCGGTGCGACTTATGGTTAGGGTAGCAATCACGACTGTCGTTCAACGCTCTCGAAAGATAGGTTTCACAAGACCAAGGTTTCAATATAGACCATGTCATGGCGTGGTATATAATTTCTCCTCGATCGCACAGTATTAGTGAACTAGTAATACTTGCATGTGCACAAACACCGGCGCTTGTTTAGCCATAAATGATATCGACTCGCCAAATTTTTAAGACCGTGGGGTCTAGACATTCGACGCGGGCATTTGGTATTGGGACGACTGATCATCACAGCACTTCTAAGAAAGATTCGTGGTCCTCATACATCTCATGGACACGAGAATACTTGGCCTTGCGTGCTCTCCTCTTGCACCAACAGGAACTGCGCGAAATCACTGAGCCATGGCATCTGGACAGCTTATAATCACTCACATTAAACCATGATCTCGGTAACAATTAGTTCGACAACAGAATCATTTCTGGACGAGCCGCATAGTCAAAGGGAGCTGAGGTGTTTCCCCATCTCCTGCAGGCGCCTTAACTACTGGTGTGTGGAAACCACTCATTTTCCAGTACACTTCCTTCACGTGCCCGGTTTCGTCCGGTTCTGACGGCAGGGCGAAATGGATATCTCGCACAAGAGTCACCAGTACGTCCTCTGGTAGAGAATGCTCGTCATTGTGAAGAATCACCGGCAAGTTAGAAGGCTCACTCATTTCCATTTCGGCAAATTTGAAGCCTCTGAGGTGAGCGTATGATTAGAACGAATTTAGATTCAGGAGAAATCAACACCGTACATGCAAGCACGATTGCCCGCAAGGAAGGTCATCCTAGAAACGTGTGGTTAGATATATGCGACGATGTGATTGTTTGACACACATGGAAGAATAAACGCCAGTATATTTCACTCCATTCTTGACCCCAGCTGAAAGAATCTTGATGAGCGACGGCCCCTTCTGGCATGTATAAAAGCTAACCTTGAGTCGAGTTGAGCCATCGTTCAGGTTTCCATTCTGATGCATCTTCGCCCCAGATGTTTTGGTTATGATTCGCGGCAAGGATTGATATGACGAGTCTCTGATTTTGAGCCACAGGGATCGCATCGATCTCTTCGCCAGATACAGACCGAACTGGAAATTGTAATGGCACTGACGCTGCTTCTGTAGTTCTTCGGGAGAGTCAGTAGAAAATGTCTCCTTTCAACCAACTGACCTTCGACTGAGGACAGGCAGAGATGGGTAGAGCCTTAAGGTCTCTCGAACGACTGCGTCTAGCAAAGGAAGATTGATCAATGTATCGTATGGCAGTCTGAGGGACCCGCTGTCATCTTTAGCGTGCGAAGGATTGACGTCAGCGGCTTCATATGAAGTCACGGCATCGCAGATCTCCGCTCTCAACTGTTCCTGGACGTGAGGATGCTTCGCAAGCATGTACAATGCACGAGCCACTGCTGCCGTCGTGGTATCGACACCAGCAAAAGTCATAACACTGTTTGGTAGAGAAATCAGTTGTCACCGCATGGAAGCAACTAGAACTGACTTTATCTGTCCCAGAAGCTCGGCATCAGTCAGTCTATCTGCCTCGGAAGATGAGGCATTTGCCTTGACTGCGTATGTCCCACGTGAGGAAAGAATGTGTCGGGCAACTGATTACGCACGCATGATAGACATGATATCTTTTCCCCTCGTTTCTCCAGATGTGTCATGGGATTGTGATGTGATAGGGGAAGGTGTCTCCAGTGCAGTCTTCTTCTCTTGGAAAATACTTCTACTGGCTGAGTCCATGATTTCGACTACGCGGCGTAGCTCTCTAAAATCTCTCATGGTTTGCGTCGGCAACCAATTTATCGTGAGCCAGTCCACTATCTTTTTACGCCAGAAAAGAGACAAATTGCGCACAAATATGGGAACCAAAGGTCGAAATAACATGGTTTTGCTGATGGATGGACTGGACAAGCATGTCAAGGGATGTTTTCACCGGCAGATTAGTCTACGTACCCTATCATCCGTAGCGACTTTATGTACTCGTCCTCGCTCCCTGTGTCTAGTGCAGCTGAATGGTAGCCCAGCACGCCCTCGCAAACACAATCGAGAGCACTGCGAGAGAGCCAGGGTAAAACATCGAGTTCTACGGAATCTGTACGTGCCGTGAAGCGATGGATGATAGTGCACCTAAACATGCTTACCGTGGGCGGGAATGCTTGCTACGAGGATGGATTTTAGCTGGTGGGAAATGTTTTGAATAATGGGCAGGAGCTCTCGCATGTTGGATATGGAGAACACTGGATTGAGCATTTTGCGCTGCTTTCGGTGTTGTTCTCCTGTGCGGCGATGAAGATAATCCAGAACAATTATCAATGGGGTTCACCTAGCGTAGAAATAAGACCTTCGCCGAAGATGAGATTGTTGCAACTCGAGAAAGGTTAATGAAGAACGTTCGAACAATGCTTGGCGCTTACGATAAAAAGGCATCATTTTCCTCAAAGATATGTGGCTCTTTAACAAGGATATGGTGGAGCGCGCGTGGATCTGATACATATAGCCATTCCTCCTGGAAGTCACGCACATCAATGATAATGCCTTATGCACAGTACTGCATACCACGCACTCCAAAGAAGGCATGGATTTTAACGGCACCACCATAATCCATGGCGACCTTTAAGCAACGTTCAAAACTGTCCACGAACATTAACTCCAGGTTGCCTGCATCCATGAACGTGAGCGTCCAATTTGCGGGACTGACGTCCAGAGAAAGCCAACCTTTCCACCAGTGTTCCTTTTCTGGGCCTGCAACATTTAGAGCGTTTGCCTGTCTGGAGGCCCGCCTCTGAATGAGTTTCCACACTGCAAGGGTAAGGACACCATATCCAAGAAGTTGAGCGAGGGCCGCCATACAGCGACGAGGTATTGGCTTGGTATACCTGTAAGTAAGCCTAAGATACTGCGTCTACTACTCGGCTGCAGAACACGGCAATATTGGACGAAAACGTCGCGGAGTTGACGTACTCAGTAGTACTAGGCTAATCTAAGGTGATATCCCCGATTCCCACGGGTCATGATGAGGATGAAACTTAAGCCCAATTGCGGGTCAGGTCCAGCCAGGTCTGGTTTGGTGCAATTTTGATGTGCCCGTTACTTCATTTCACGCAACTGGCTGCAACTGGACACGCTCCTGGCAGGGCCCCTACTGGCAGTATATCAACATGAACTGGCGGGACTGAAAAGGACGCTGCGGTGTCATGGACGCGTGTAGTGCAAGGCGATGTGATCATCATGTGCCATGCGCAGCCACTAGCTAGTAGTGAAGTACAGCCTGGACGGACCGTCCGTACCGGTATGTAGTATGGACATCATATTCCATGATGCGCTTCACATATTGATCCACAGCTGGGAGATATGTAAACCGACGACTATGAATGGGAATACTATTGCGGCCTTAGACTTGATTTTGAATGCTGCCCTGAACTGGACCCTGGTGTGCATGCTACACTGCAGTGAAGATTTGATTATCGCTGATATGTGATATCTTCCCCATCTTTCTTCGAGCGCATGAGATCAGATTCTCTTGATCGCGAGAATTTGATTCCAGTCAGCTGTGCTGAGGCATACATTTATATTCACCACTTCCCGTGTTCACTCTTGAAGCATTCATCATGGACGGTGTCATCAACGCTTATGACCTCCCAATGCTGTATAGCTATCAGGCCTTGACTGTGAGTGGCTTTCATGATGCTTCTTCTCACTTGTTAACATTGTCGTCAGTATTTCTATGGTACGCCTCCTCATTCTATCATGATTCCGCGACTCGATCATTATGTGAAGCCGCAATGGCCTTTCTTTGGGTGAGTAACATGAATAAATGTGGTAGATTCGGTCTCTTATGGATTGACATATATTTACTGCTTCATAGCTGTACGATTACAGTCTGACGTTCGATGAAGAAGTGCGTTTTGTGCAATAAATTTGATTGACCTCAACTTCTGAGCACACTTTCTAGCTCGTGTACCTCCGCAAATCAAAGTGGGGAACAACAAAAGCTTTGTTTATAACTGCCCGTTACTCGACTTTCGGAGTTTTCTTTTTTCGAGTCTATAGTGAGTTTTAGACATAGTCTCTCTTCAATTATTCAGAATTCTGTTTGCAGTGGACTCTATGTCTGATCCCAACGTCAATGTGAGTCAGTTTAGTTTTGATCGTTCATACCGTCGCTTAGAGGCTACCAAACTTTAGGACTGTCACACGTTCGATCTCACCGTCAGAGGTGCGCATCGTAGCGCATCGCTTCAATTTTTTGCCTTCTGAGATAATTCGAGTCAGTGTTCACGCTTCTTTCCATCGGATGTTCGGAGGGTAAGTCATTTCACCTCGGTGATTTCATGTACATGTATGATCGTCAACGCGCCTTAGGGTTGTATATCATCAGAGCATACGCATTGTGGCGAAAAAGCAAACGAGTCCTTACACTCATTCTCGTCACATATTCCGTTGGTTGCTCTATGCAGATTGACATGAGCAAATCACTGAATTCAGTCAGGCCTGCGTCATTCTCGTGGCTGCCGTGGGGTTATCATCGGGCGGGTCTACCACATGTTTGTGTTTTGATTTTGTTGCAGTATGCCATCCCAGATTCATGTGCTAATCAGTTTGAACTAGTCTCGAAATCACCTGTCTCCACCCTTGTCGGATGCTACCTGACCTCTCAGGGCAATTTATTATATGTAATGTTCATCTCACTCATGGTATTCGAGTTAGGTAAGTTTTTATCTCGAAACACTTACTCTTTATTGATATATCATGACCTTTTTGAAGAACTCGTTATCCTTGTTGGAATTCAAGTCATTAAATCGTATCGCGAAAGCGGTAGCCATCTGCTCAAAGTTATCGTTCAACAGAATGCGACTTACTATGCATGCGGCCTCCGTGAGCCATGATTGCTAATTTATCATCAGAATGCTTAAACTCGCCTACAGTTTGGTCAGCTGTAAATATTTTAGCCTTCCTGCTCCTGAAGGTAGCCAAGGATCACTTCTGTACCTTTAACATCCACTGAATCAGGTTGACAGGATGATTACAGCAGCAGTTTGCAATAGTAAGTACACCCCCGCCCCCATTCCGTCGTGCGCTTACACTTGGACTATTACATCGAATCCAGTTTCCAGATCGGTATGCACACTATTCTCGCAACGCGCATGCACGTCGCCTTGTGGAAGACTGATCGTAACGACGAAATCACGGAGACGCCCTCGAAACCGCTAAGCACAATACAATTCGCTGGTGGCGCCTAGCGTAGCGTTAAACCTTACAAAGTTCAAAGTTCTTGTGAGACACATGTTTTCTGTCGTGACCTCCTTACGACTCACCCTCGGATTCATATTCTCAGACTTGTTTATCGTAGCCTAGCTCTTTCTTGGCACCTTGCACTGTATAGTATAGTCCTGTCTGTACGCACCCATAAAACCCAGACGTATCATCATTGAAACTGCTCCCGTTTGTTCATTTGATGTTCCCGTCCTCTCACGGTCACGAGATACTAGCTCTGTGGCGCTCGTGCCGGAAACTGAGATCCCTCAAACCAATCAGCCTTGAGGCTAGCCGAATACCAGCATTCCCTATAGCACGGACAAGTCGAATGACGCAGCCAGTCAAAACTCGTTCAATGACATCCTGTCCAAACTGCCTGCCAAGTGGCAGCCGGGCCAAGGATGCAAACATTAACCGAACAGCAGACTGAGAAGCAGCGCCATAGGTGTAGCATAATTGGTGGTATCGATATCATACTACCCAACGGCAAAATGCATGATTGATCATGATGGCAGCACAATCTGTTGCTTGATTCACACAGCCAGCTGGAGAGATATGCAAATAGGGAGGCATCAATATTCAATGACTGTATGAATGGGGATAGGGAACTGACACATGTCGTCCGGTCTCGGATCTGCCGTGCACCAGTGGCTCCTCACGGCTCCTCCAACTTGGTGTGAGATCGCCAACTTCGGGCTGCGCATTAATAAGAAATAAAGTGGCTGGAGTCTCTAAGTGCTGCCTTTTTCTCCGCGAACACGTTCTCGCTGCCACTGTATATGATTTCAACAATTCAACAATTCGTCGGATATCTTGCACGTCCTGGCATCGTTTGGGTGGGTATCCAAAGTGACGTTGATCCAATACATAAGCTCTCTTTCCCAGTACGGCGAGAAATTGTGCATAACCATTGACACGTACGACCGCAGATACACGAGCCTTGATGCCACGGGGCTACAATGTCGGATAAAAATCGTCAACGTCATGGTTTTAATTTGTATCACGCACCCAAGCATCAGGAACGCCCCCGCGTATTCATCGTTTCAAGAGACCTCTAGAGTATGATTGCGTTGATAACCAATGATCGCCTGACCAACGCCATCAAGTGAATTACGCAAGGCAGGATATTGATCCGTTTGTAAGTACGCTGTTTTAAAAAGGCCAATTAAAACCAATCGTACCCATGTGTATTCGTGAACCTACTTGCAGTCTTACACCCATCGTCCGGCTCAAGGATGACCAGTTCGTGCGCAATGGGTTGCCGCAGAATAATCGAGAGCATTCCGACTCCACATCATGCCACAGCAACGCGTTGACTGTAGACGCGCCGAGATGTAGCAGCGCGTCGGTGCGATATGAGTTCTCGCAATGATCGTAATCGATTCATTTTCGACTCGGAAGAAGGACGAGAGTACTGTCGGAACATCCTTAGACAACGAATGCCTCACGACACCCATGATTTCCAGCTCGGGGCTATAGAGTGCTTGTTAAATGGCGATGATGTGCTGCTTGTAATCGCAACGGGGAGCGGTAAAACGGACACATTCATTCGTCTCATGCATATAAAACTTCATCTGTCAAGTTTGGATAACTTCAGCAACAGACTCGACGGTTGTGGACCCAATGTCTGTCCAGCGAAGCTGCGCAGAGTCCCGGTCGTGGGATTGCCTTGAATCTGATAATTTCGTGGTCGATGTATGGAGACCGCTTGATACGTTGACAGCGCGCTCTGCTTCTTGGATGAGCTCAGCCTTGACGAGCTGAGGAGCAAATGAGGTGAGTGCCGGACGTGCTGCTCGAATATCCTTGTACTGCACTGCCATACCGTACATTTGCAGGCTCTCTTGCGTGTCTGCAACTTGCGCTCCGTCGGAGCTTCTAAACCATGCCTCAAGAACCATACCAACACCATATGTCGAGCGTCCCTTCAAGAAGTGACTGACAGACATTGCATGTTGGAGGGAACAGTGGGTAACATCGCCTTGTTCATCGGTGAGGCGGAAAATATTGTATAACAACTCACCCGACGTCCAATTGAACGAATCGAGGAGCTCGAAGGAGGTGAGCTTGTTTGTGCTGGTGCGTCGTGTACGTTTCGAGGCCGTTGGTGTCAGTGGTAAGAAGTGCTCATGCTGTTTCCGCTTTCGACTCTGAGCAGGCGTTACAGTACCTTGAACGAGTGCACTGGCGTCTCTGGACAGGGCGGGCGCTCATTCTCGTCATTCGCCAGTGAGTATTGCAAAACTGGGGCTCATCCGCTGGGCGATGCATGGTACGATGGGTGGTAATAGTAATAGTTTGGGACAGGTGATCCAAGTGGTGGATAGTGATATGGCTGCAAGATATTTGTAGCAGGACTTGGAGTGAGTGGGGTCGATGGATTCTACGCCATCGACCGTGTTCGCAGACTGTTTTCGCAGACTGTTTTCGCAGACTGTTTTCGCAGACTGTTTTCGCAGACTGTTTTCGTGTTGTCGAGCTTGGTTTTTGTCCTCATGTTTGAAAAGGAGCTCACGTGCCGAATACTGCCGAACAATGCTGGACAGCGGTACTCAAATTTTGAAGACCTAGTGGTAACGACCTGACAATGAAAAGCAGACCCTAATACGAAGGAACGACTATCTTCCTTCGATTGGTCTGGCTAGGGGAGGCTAACTGATTCATGACAGGGACATGAGTTTATATTGCACATGTCTCTCGGCTACCAGGGACCAACAGGTTACAGCATATAAACACAGCCACAAATGCTGGTGTGCCAGTGGATCGTAACCGCAATCAATGGATGGGTTGACCACCGCTGTGGAAGAAACCAGAATTTGAAGAAACCCGGCCTTGGTTGTAACCCAGTGAGTGAAGAAATAAGAAGGATATATGCTAGCCGTCGCACTAATTCCCGCTACCTTTAGTAGGTAGTGGGTTCGTAGCCCACAGTTTATTCGAGAGATTTGCACGATCCGTATGCTGTGTTATGGCGGTGTCGCCAACTGCCCCAGGCGCTCCCTTAAGAGGCGTATTGCCAATGTGATCATGATTGATCTCATTGCTGCGCAAAACTCTACCGATAGTGCCGAAATTGGGGCAAGCTCGAGGCGAAAGGGAAAAGGTTACCAAGCGAGCGCTTGCAAAGACGGAACTTAGTGACAACTCCATGCCATACTTATTTTCTAGCTTGACTTGCTCTGCGCTGCGAGTCGGCGATAGCGAAAGGTAGCCGCTGGGCGTTGCCGCGTAAGCTGGCCCTACATCTTATGAAATTAAATATCGTAGGGGTGAACTGATGCAGCTGTAAGCCTGTGTACATGTGCAGCAGCCAGCTTGCCCTTACGATGAGAATTTTAGAAAGGCCCCGTCGTTTTTATACTCGATTTCAAGTCATGTGATCGGCGCGACTTGACCCATCAGTTCAGAATCAGTGTACAGTGTTGTGACACTGTACACATTGCTGCATATTGCACAATGCAGGCGCCGATGGGCGAACGCCGTGTGTATATCGCAGTTCACGGAGGGGCTGGATGTCATGGGGTTGCGTCAGAACAAAGCGTCAAGAGTGCTTTGAAACGGTATATAAAGTCAGAAAACTCCGACATTCTGTCAAACTCATCAGTACTACGCTAGCGCTTGCGCTCGAGCTCTGCAGGAGTCACGAGTAGACGACTCTTCTGCCCTCTCTGTTGTAGAGCGAGCCATATCTGTTCTTGAGGATGATGAATGCCTCAACGCAGGTGCGGCAGATCGTAGTCCTTGTCCTTAGTTGCATCACATTTACTGGGCTGGATGTTTTCTAACCATGCATCAGGTTACGGTTCTAATCTGACCATCGACGGCACTGTCGAATGCGATGCGGCTGTCATGGACGGCTTGTCAGGGGACTTCGGCAGTGTTGGTGCTGTTCCAGGTTTGGCGATCTCCGTGACGACTTATTTTGCTGGTTGATCTCAAAAGGGTAGGGGTAAAAAATCCGATAAAACTGGCATCGGCGGTGTTAAGGCACTCTAGAGAATCCGACCCTCTTGGGCGCATTCGTCCCCATGTGAGTAAAGGTACCACTTTTGTCAAATGAGAGTACTGAGTCCTCGTGAGGACTCTTGTCGCCTCCGGTGCACACTCGTTTGCATCGTCACAAGATATACAAACTGTTGCTCCAAATAAAATGATATCGCCGCGAGCGACACAAGAGTGGCAAAAATGGAAATCGCGATTGATTCGCTCCACTAATGGTGACCAAGAGAACTTGCCTCAAGATGCCATGCAAGATACAGTTGGTGCTGTGGCTTGGGATAACGAAGGGAATCTTGCTGCTGGTGTTTCAAGGTGTGTCCTCAGACACTTTAGCTGAAAAGTCATGAACATCAACTAGTGGTGGGCTGCTGCTCAAATATTCTGGTCGTATCGGTGAAGTAAGTTTACAGACAATCATAGATGACGCGATCTTCGGGCTAAAATAAACAGGCAGCTACCTTTGGCACCGGATGTTGGGCGCAGCAGTCACGCAATGAACATTCTGGGATGGCGTGTAGTATCTCTGGAGCAGGGGAACACATAATGCGGGGCGGACTAGCCCGTGTGCTGGGCGAAGCTTTACAATCCCCACAATCAAATCACAGCGAGGTGGATACACACCAAGTGTTGCTTCGAATACTGAATCAACAATTTACTGGTAAGCTTGCTGTACCGCAGCAATCCATGTTGGTCAACAAATTCGGGTGGTCCTTATAGAACCATTGCGCCAACGAGGAGAGCAGACACCAAATGCAGGAGTTTTGCTTTTGACAAAAGAACACGGCGAAGGTGATGAAGTACTACGTAAGTCATCCCAATACAATCTTATTCTGTCCATCAGGGAAATATTTATTGCCAAGCGAGGTTATGGTGCGCGTTCACCACAGACAGCATGGCAGTCGCGTATGCAAGCACCGCCAAACCCTCACCTAAGGTACCCACAAACTAGCGATGTACAAAAACTGATTAAAACAACATGCAGGTGTCCATTTGCGTCGACCAGCGTCGACTGGCTCTGCCGTAGATGCAGACAAGTCATCAGTGTACATAACTGCGCTGCCCATTCACCGATAACACCGTGCAGCCTTCATGTGGTGGCATGATTTTATTTCAACGGACGCGATCCTCGTCTCGGCAGATAACTCTTCACATGATGCATCGTGAGCTGGGGATTTTCTCATCTGAGACTAGACATCCCATTCGGCGCAGGAGTGGGGGTTGGACGAGGCGTTGCTGATTGTTCAAGTTGGCCAGCGGAAGCCCCATGCGTGAATTCGCAGGAGTAATGGCTGGGCGAACAGCATTGAGCCGCTTGAGTGTATTGATGGGGAACTTTGTTCTGTGATTCGGTTAGGTCAAAGTAGGCAGCCGGCGAACGAGGATAACTAACCGGCATGTTGAGCACACCGGGAGTGGTTGGCAGAAAACTGCAAAATCACAGGCTCCTTAAATCACCAACTGAGCAATAATGAAAATGCGCACTAGATAAACAAACGGAACAGACAAAACCGATATCTACAATGTTCTTGTGGCAGAAGCATGCAGCGCGGAAGTCAATCTTGTCTTGCTTTGGTACAGCTAGAATCTTGCGGATGGATGGTGGCGATAGGAAGGACATCTGCAGTAACGATACCTGGTGAGCAACAGAATACAGCAGACTCGAAATAAGATTACAAGCAGGTATTGCAAGAGCGCATCTCTGCGTTCGAGGTAAATGTAGGACCCGTTCGTCAGGTGGGCTGCTTGCTGCAAAAATACTGTGTCGGGCCCATATACCTTGCACACATCGATTGTCACCTTCTACTCCGTATTTCAGTCAGCCAAACAA
>NW_024538137.1:0-12867 GCF_016628075.1 Suillus paluster
ACGATTTGCACCTCGTTCACCTCGCGATTTGGAAACGAGTTCGGAGTGATACGGACCAGTAGTCCAGCCAATGAGAAGCTAGGGATTTTGCGTGCCCACAACGACGATTATTTGCAAGTTACTAGTACACGACCAGCAAGTATACTAATTGTAATCAATGTCTCTTGCATTCTGGAACAACTCGTAAAGCTCGCGAAGATTCCCAGCAGCCATTAACTTGTCAGCTGCTCCGGGAGTCACAGGTCCAGATATCATGTAGTCCCGCTCGTCAGCCCCAGGTTCTCTGTAAAATTGAGGCGGTCTTACTTGTAAACAAACTTTAGGACTTGTAGTGCTTCAAGTGTGGTCGGAGATAAGTTGCTGCGCCGTAGAGTGCAGGTCTCTTTGCTGGATGAAAATATGCGCTCAGAAGGCACAGATGAAGCTTGAGCAGGCAGGACATCCATAGCGACGCGAAATAGAAGCGGAAGCGTACGTTCTTTTTGCTGACATGATACCTGTTAACCTTGTGAATTGCAGACAGAAATATATCACGTACCTCCCAGAAACGAACAATATATGTTGTCCGTTCAGCTGTTTCAGGTAGTATACCTGCATCTTCGTATGAGAAAACTCGCATTCGGCATCCTTCCTGTCAAGTTCGAAATCCTTGCGGGAGCGTTCCTCCGTGGTTTCCAGTGTCGGGGAGTGTACCACTGGTTTAGAGACGATGATGGTAGGAGTTGGAGGGATAGTGCTATTAGTAGCAGAAGATGAGCGCCGCACATTTACTTTCAGGTTGTTCATGCGGCCGAATCCAGCCGATAAGGACCGTGAGGCGATTGCTATCGAGTTGGTGAGCAGGCATGGCCTGCATCAATTGAGGGTTGTATGGCCCATATGACGAGTGAAGATCTTGTGCAGATGAAACCTGTAGCACTGGATAGTGATGCGAGAAGCCTTCATCACCATTCACATTGGGTGCAGGAGTGATTGAACCTGGTGAAATGTTCCGAAGTGATTCGAAAGATCCACTTGGAGTTTGAAGTGGAGATAGCGTGCATTGGCGAGAATTCAAGTGCAAGGGTTGTTCAGGACTGAGATGAGAAAGTGTCCACAGGTCAACGTTCTGCTGCGACAACATGGGGTTAACAACATTATGTAAGTACACCAAATCAACGATTTTGGTCGTTTTCGAACCGAATCAATTTCACATCGAGTTTAACTCGCCTCGACGGCAACACTAACTGGAGATCAATATGCATCCCAAAGCCGTCAAAACAGAAGGTTTTGGCATCCATATCGATCTCTGGTGCTCTCCGTTGCTTAGTTATGCGGGCACGCAGGCCGTATGCACCTGGTGGATACAAGTTTGGGACTGGCAACAACTCAATAACGTCCAATGTGAGTTTTGGTTAGACATGTTTGAAAGACTTGGTGCTTATTAGCGTTCGATATAGAGTGTCCTCGGTGATACGTTAAACTTAAAATTATCATGTTATAGTTGGTGTCATATTATGTTTTCTTGGAAACGATAGATTGGTCACTGTTGGTGGTTCTCGACGGAAATTTGATTCCATCGAGGACATGTCTGAAGCATGAAGAGCTGCCTCACTTTCTTGCGGTGGACGATAAATGATGTAGATCTCGGATCCTAAACACCGACTACTACCAGTGTCGCGTCCTTTCTGTATCTCGTCTTCATCATTTCTACTTAAATGTCGACTTCTTTAAAGGAATGGCAGGGACAATACGTGGAAGTATTGGGGCCCTTTAAATGCTCGTGTTTTCGAGCAACATTTAGGAGTTGGCGTTAGCGGCCCAGGGAATCGAGTTTTGCAGGCATTCCTTGCAATCGGTACGAGAGCAGGTAGCGTCTCGCATGCCACGGAGTACAGATCACACATGATGTACTTCAGCCCGCTAGCTGTCAAGCGCCGGCAGACGAGTGGTGAAAAACTCATCTACAATAGTGATGGGAAGGAAGTCAGTGACGTCCTTATGTCGAGGTTGTGTCAGCCAGAAAGTTTAGTATACACGAGCTAGGCAAGATACGGCTCGACAAGACAGAATTTATTTGTTCAGAATGATCCAGACCGCGGATTTGTATGTTCTTCCCATTTTCCAAAGAGGTCTGACATTGACTCATTTTTCTCCAGTTTAATGTGGAGGTTATTGAACTCGAGCAGAGTCTCTATCAGTGAGTTATGAAGATCATCCACCTGTTTGATGTACTGATCTTGGTCCAGGCGAAATCACCCAAGAAAATCAAAGCCCGCACTGATATGTCGCAGGGGTGTTGCAGCCAATGGTCGCCCAGAAGTCTGAGCTACAAAGGTTCTTCCGTCCCCAATATTATAGTGTACTGGCCTTGCACTAGCCGTGGGCCCCCAGAACCTGGTGGAGAAAGAACTCGAGATCAGATGCTGTGAGTAGGAGGCTTAAATTTTGCGGGTCACTCCCTCAACACGAATTTGCTGCTCTACGTCCGACTTCCGAAGCCTCAGCGAGAGGGACACGAAGTCTCTAGACTCTCCCTGAAACTTTCGCCAAAAATGTCGCCTTCCAAGAATGCCCGATTTCGATGCCATCTGCCCGACAGCGATTGTACTTTCTACAGGAGAACAGTTTTCCGTCTCTCCCGAGCCGAATTCGTGTACTCTTGCGGGCCTGCCTCGTCGATAAAGGAGATTAACATATTTCAAGTTATGCACATGCAGCGTCCGGATCAGTCTCGTTTACCGTCTTGAAGGGATGGGTAAGGTATGTACATAATTCCTGCAACATAAATCACTGAGGTCTCATCTATATCATCGTCAACTCCCCCTCAGCAGTCCCTCCCTCCTTGGCAGGCGTAGGTGAAGCACTAGTGAATGGCGAAATCGGGGGTGACAATGGTGGCGAAAGGGTGGCAGGCGAGATATGGAGTTCGGAGCCAGGAATTGACCTGCTGCTCGCCGCAGAATTCAACGTAGGTGTCAGGTACGACGACATACTGCCGAACCGCAATCGAGAAGGCGTTAGACCGATCTCCAGCCTTGGCGGTGTCCGATCTTCATACAGGCCGTGACGCGGTTGCTCCATGGGAGTTAAAGGAGACGGGTATCCGAGGATAGGCGACGCGCTGGAGCCGAGCGGCGAGAATGATAACATGGGAGACACCTCACCCACACAGCCCTCTCTTTCTCTGGTTGTCTTCTCCTCAGTCAGCAGAACAGGATCGATTTGGTTATTGTGTACGTGCTGAGTACAAACCGGGCCCGACAGTTGAAGACGCTGGAGTTCAGGAGGGAGCGAGTCTGAGATGTTCTCGGGCCACAGAGCAGTCAACCTGTACTGGTCATCCTTCGTGCTGTCCCAGTAAGCGTCTGCCAGAGATGGTAGGTCACCTGGCTTCGCATTAGAATGACTACTCAGACTCGCGATGTCCAAGGTCAATGGGCGCAAGCCTCTGCGCGAGAAGCCGACGAGCATTTGCCTCGAATGTATCTCGCTGAGGTCTTGCGGCGGGGAATTAAGCAACAGTGGTCGGGGACGCAAGAATAACTTAGCAGAGGCACCTCGCAAGTACAGGGGCGGTGAAGGTGTGGATGAAGAGCCTTTTATAGTGTCTAGTGGAAGGGCGACGTCCGCAGTCTGATTGAGGGGTATTGCGGACTGATCGTGCGGACCTCCGGTGAATTGCCAGCCTCGTTCAGGGGAACCTGGTCGGCACAGCGAATCTTGGGATTCTTCGAATTCCTCCTTCAGCTCGTGCGGGGACATTCTCTCCTGAACTAACGCAATAAGCTCCGGGTTGCCGCTTCTTTTGAAGGTACATGTAGGGCAAGCTTTGACAAACTGCGCAGTAAGCTCTTTCGGGACCCATGAGTAGTGCTGGCGGATGATAGCGCAGGTTTTGTCTCGACCGCCGTGACTGGACTCTTTATGACAGTAACAGAAGAGTTCATACAGCTGCTCCTGAATGGCGACTGGTCTGTTCTCATGGAGGATCACGACCGGTGCCTCGCTGTCATCCTCGGCGTCGGGCGTGCTAAGCGTGAACATCTTGCGGACCCAGAAGCGAAACTGCGGTGTCCCGATGATGCATGCGTCTGGTTGGTGTAGTACATCCCAGATCTTGTCGAACGTGGACTGAGATATGAGCGCTTTGTCGCGCTTCCGTGGGGACAGCGACTCCAGGTATGCGGTCTCTATGCGTTTGTACTGAGTATATGTAGGAAACCCAGGGTTGTCCGCCGCGTCCAAGATTAGTGAAGGAGAGCGTTCGTCACCCTTCTTGTCATCTGAAAGCGCAGGACTGGAAGAATGTGGGATAGCAACTCGCCGCTCGTATGGCTTTGATCTGGACCGGGTGCGAGATGTTCGTTTTCGCGAGGTAGCAGGCATTACAAAAAGGGCGTCTCGCGTTGTATAAGGAATGTGAAGTAGCTGTGAGGATGGTAGTAAATATGAACACAAGTAGTGCAGATGATAAAGGTCGGGGACCTGGTAAGGTAGCGGCTGACCGTGACGCGATTCCTCACGTGATCAAAAATCAACGATCCATTGCTATAACACTTGTGAATGTGATGCGGATATGTGCAAGTCTGATGATGATGATATGCAAAGTCCAATGTGCAAGAATGATCAGTAAAATGTGCGTAATGCTGTGAAATGATATGCAATAAAATAAGCCAAATCCCAGTAATTTATGATCCTCCACGCTCGTGAATGCACGAATGGCAAGTGCTCAGCACCCTCCGTTCAATCTGTTCTTAGGTACTGTCTGATTATAGTTGGGGAAGCTCCACCCAGTGAGGTTAAAGTTGGTATAAGCGTCCTTGTATCTGGGAAATCGATCAGCAGAGTCAAACATCTAGTTGGAATTGGTGCTTACGTCTCAATGTAAGTGGCAGTCGGAAAGTCGGGGGGATCACATCCAATATTGTGAGCATTTGAAGGCTGGTAGACGCGAATGTAATCAATCGACATCGTCGCAGGGAATTGGAGGTTCGCGAAATCAATCCCTCCGAAATTGAGTGAGAATCCAAGGTTGGCAATGATATACTACACAGCGTGGTTAGTTTTTGACTCGATGCTGAGAAAGATTGACATACCATGGGTTCTTGAGAAACGAGACGCGGACCAATCTCGGTCTCAGTATCGGGCCCAAGTCCACCAGAGTAAACTGTCCAGACAGCCTCGCCGCTACTAATCCAGGTGATGTATCCGGCGTCGAACCTGGAGGTGAATGTGAGTACTGAGCATGAGGTGTTGTCGAAGCTTCTACAAACCCTGGTTTGTATTCAAAGCCGTACACGCTGTAGCAACCCTGGTCAAGCTCATAGCAATCTTGGTTCGTGAGCGAGAGACCACTAGTAGTCTGTTGATATGCCCCTGCACAACTGTTAGGTACAAACCCACCATAATGAATGAGCACATACCTCCGTGGTAAGGATTCAGCACAGTGATGTCTGAATCATAGATTCTCAAATTGTCGGAGGTGTTCAGCCACTTGTATTCCGCCTGGGAAATAGTCAATAAGCAGTCCAATCAGTTATAATCCAGACCTACGTTGAATGGAGCCCATTGCGATGATTGGGACACCTTCATGAGATTGTGAGTCAACGCCAATGGGGACTTGGAGTCAGCGAACCTTGCCAACCCCACCATCGACCGTTGCCTCGAATATATCGATCTCCGGTGCGGAACGACCAACATAATCGCCATTTGCACGGACTGGGCCAGGATGTGATTCACCAGGGCAGGTACAAGCAGACAGGCGTTGACCAGGCAAAAATGACTGCAAAACAAGTGGGATAGTGAGGATTTAGGACGACAATTCGTGCAGTGAACTGACCAATACGTCACCATGGGCGGGATCGCCGTTCTGTAAAGCGGCGAGCGGCTTGGATGTCCCCGGATAAGTTTGATTTGGCAACGTGCCAACGTCACAACTGTCGTACGAGTATGGCCACTGAATTAGTCTGGTTAACACAACCTCTTCGATAGCGGTTCATTCACTAACCAATCCTTCTAAACTAGCTCCGAAGCCTGCACGACCTATGCTAATGGTTTGAAAAGCCGAAACGATGGGACAACGATGTACAAACCTAGATTTCCCATTGTCCAGCTTGATAGAAATATGAATCACTTGATCGTATCTAACAACACAGAGACTCACACAGCAGGCCAAAGACCACTTCAACAGTAGTTTCAGCAGATGCGATTGCCTTATAACAGCCTACTTACTGGACATTGTTTGATCCCGGCAGAATAACGGAAGCTACATGACAGTGGTTAGTAAGTATTGGCAGTAGACAACGTATATGCTCACTCTCAATGAGGCCTCCTGTGAAACAGAATTTATTCCTGGAGGTCCTCGTTAGTGTTGAAGGCAACATGGCGTCGAACTCATTACCATGTTTGGACCTACGAAATACTATATACATGAGCCTGCCAAGAAGAGACAATCTTAGCTTACCATGCCTGACTTGTATGTAAGGTTGCGGTTAAAAACAGGATCGACCTTTGCCAACGTGATTCGCAATGCGCCTCCTTTCGTTGTTACTTGACTTGGATCATACCATTCCAAATCATCCTGTCCAATGTTCAGTCCCATAAAATCTATGTGCACGACCTTGACTCACCGTGCCCCAGTAGTGCAAGCTTGGAGCTTCCCAGTATGGATCGTCTCCGGGATAGAATGTCCGTCCTTCAACTTGGAACTCGTCAGAGAAAACGAGGTCCCACATATCGTTTGGGTTCATGTACGATGCTTTCGTGTAGGCTTCCTTCGGAGTATCGACATCTATGAGGCCGCGGTTCCCAGGCATCGATGGAATCTGCCCAGTTGCATTGATGCCGCCAAGATTGAATCCACTCTGAGGAGTTGGCTTCTTCTTCGACAGGTGACTGAAGATGGGAAACACTTCGCCCAACTGCATCAGCTACCAAATCCTGCATGTGTGCACCAACTTACCAAGGCTATCGGAAGACTATTAGTACATACACACCTGGACAGTGAGACAACTTACAATAACATAAGCATCACGACGACTAAAAGGAATAGGCATCCTAGGTTTGCAATGCCTCGCGGGGTGAAAATGTGACCTCCTTTGTCATTCTTGAGATCACGCTTTGGGTCTGGATTGTGAAGGTAATCATCTGGTTCAGGCGTGCCTGCATTCAGGGCGCTCGCACCCCAGTCTTCGGGATTGATATTCAAGGAATACTGTAGATAGACGTCATCAACAGCATACGTTATTGGATGAGCGCTGGCATACTTTGTCAGCGAGTGAATTCTATCCGCGAACTTAATCAACCAAGGACACTGGGTATCATCTCTAGAACTCACTTCATGTGGTGACGGACTTGAAGACCTGCTTGGTCCCGCAAATCCTGTACCATACTCGCTCGCCGTCGATGACGATCTCGAGCGACCTAGTGCACTGGGAGGCAGCAAGTTGGTTGACGAGGCGCCATACTCCTGTCGCATCAGTGGAGAGTTCATGTCGTGACAGTGAGATAGTCCGAGGGAACCAGCTTTACGCTGCCGTTCAGGTTGAGGAGATACAAAGAGTAAAGAACGTGGTGCAAAAGAGCGTGTGTAGTTGGAAAGTTGTCAGTGTGTCGGTAGACTGGACAAATTGCATTGAATTATTAGTGCCCGACATTCGTAAGGTTTTCGTAAAGCTTCTCATTCCGTAAGGTCAATTTGGCGTGATTGTGTGAAGAGTGAAAGGAGGGTTTGGCAGGGCATATGTAGCATGTTCTGCAGTAGTGACAAACGACGAAAGGTATACACGAAGTGCCGCATGTCATTGTGCCTCATCGTATTGAAGGACCGCATCAGCAAGATCCTCCGCGTTGGGATTTCTCGCGGTTACTGCGACTAACAACTTCAAAGTCTGTTGGAGAAAGGATTCCGTAGTGGGACCTATCGTAGCAATTTTGACTATGGGGTGTTCTGAAAGTTCACCACAATCCTCCGTGCTCGAATTGACCGTAGGTATGACGAAATGGTTCCGTAAGATTGGCGTCACGAATTCAGCTACTGAAGGGGCGAAGTAGACAACCCATCCCCAGGATAAACCCTCCCCTGTTAGAGATCTCAAACGTGGTGCAAATCTGAGGCTACGAAATACTTTCCTTTGGCATGTTCCAATGCAAGCGATAACTCTTGAGGGAACGTAGATGAGCCTTGTGTAGCATAGACCTGAAGAGGGTCTAATGCAACACCACCCGACTCCAGAATCCTCGGTAATGTGTCGCGATTTTTATCTCCAGTGAGGTAGAGAAGCCTTCTACTTGTTCCCACCCGAAGGAAGATCCTTAAGTATGAATCCCGCAAGGCGTTCCGCAGTCCCGGTCTCTGAGCCGCCTCGTATATCTTTGGGTGAATAGGGAGAAGTCTTCTCACAAAGATCACGAAGCGCGTCTGATGAAGCTTCCCCGACTGCATAGAAGGGCACGGACCACCAGCCTGTTGGTGTCGTGAGCCGATATGATGCAGTTTGGTCAATAGGTCGTACCAGATCCAGGCTTGGGAGGTGTGTTGTTATCAGCAATGATCAATGCTTGAGCAGCCTCGGACCATGCCTCAACAGCTCGTTTGCTCGTAATTATGACTCCGGAGAGGCTCTGCTTCTCTGGGCCGAGGCTTAATATGCGTACTAGCTCCTCGCGGCCAACTATGACGGTCTCTAGTACCGGAACTGATATTGGATGGTATCCACGAGACCTGAAAGCATCTTCATATCGATCCGGGCTGTCTTGACTAGGAGTTCTCAGAAGTAGGACATTCGACATTGGACTGTAGTAATACGGTCAGCACTTAAGCTTGAGCGTTGATCAAAGGTGGTTCTGAAGAGGAAGATTCTGTAGAATCGATATGTCGAGGATCATGAGAATGAAAGTCACATGGCCCAATCAGCACGAGATCAATTATCGTATGGAGTCTTCCCAGCGCACGGCCCCTTTGAAATCAACACCGCTCTTCAAGCTTCAAGGATCTTCCAGTAAACTACGATGGCTAAGTCAGAAATCTGGTCGTCGCCCGTGGTGCAGACCCTCATTACTCGTTCACCTCCCGCTCCGCTCACACCCAAGGGAATATGGCGCCAGGATCTAACCCCTCAGATCAACAAGCTGCCAGCCAGTCCCAATGTTAGAGCTGGTGAGTATTCAACTCGTCAAGGCGCTTAGAAGCCTCTGTTTATGCTGATACGAGTCCTCAACCTGCTCAACGATGACTTCAAGGGCTGTCATGAGCTTGCACAAACCCAAGAAGGCAATCCCTATGCTGACCACTTGCACTCGATCGTCCATAGGCGTGAGCCCGACTACGAGAACTCCAAGTGAGCTTATCTGAAATACCCACATACGTGGCTGACCAGGGTTGCCTCAGGTATTGGATTGAGCGGTTCTCCCATGAGCACTTGGCGGAGATATACTCGCCTGGCGGCACTGTTACTCAGGCCAAGCAGGAAATGGACGAGTTTGTAGACGCTGTGCAATCTGCTGAAGCTTCCGGAGAGGGGGTCGCGGAATATGAAACTAGGCAGTGGGAGGAAATGACGAGGCTTGCGAGAATCCTGATTGACTCGGAAAGAGAAGATTAGTTTCTGACTTTGAAATCAAGAGACTGTGACTGTGTATGGAAGCACAGCTGGTATTGAGGAATACAAGTAGTGTTCGAGCACTTCCCGCAACGGGAACCCTGTAATATCTGCTCATGAACCACTGTCGGGATTTGAAGATAAGGCTTATGTTGCGTGAAGGACTGCCCACACGTTCAGATTCATTCAGACCGCGCTCTCAAGAAGTACGTGGGGGATGACATACTTGGTCGAGAACATCCTGTATGGAACGCTACATCGTGTCCTGCTCCCGACCACCGATGATACTGATAATCTTCTCATAGACCGTGAATACGATGCCTCCGCTCATCTACAACGAGTAGAATTTGAATAACTTCAACGTCGTATAATGAAAAAACGCACAACTAATCTGGCCAGCCGTGGCGTTGTACCAGTCCAAAACCGCAAGATTCCCTCCTCGGTCAAGATCCTGTATCCACAATGGAAAGAGTTACGGTACTGCTGGCGCGCCGACAGCGACTGCATCCGCGTCTTGATCACACTGTGATTATGGAAAACAATGAGCTCTCAGCAACGCATACAAAGACAGCACTCACTCCAGCGGTTGTGTCGAGTAGACTGTTACCAGACCAGCTACTGCACCAATCGCAAACGTGATTCCTGGAGGCAACTGTCGGCCTGGTCGCGTGGTTCCCTGGACGTACTGCTTCAGAGTCGTATATGTCGTAAAGCGTACTGCGGAGTTAGCTCCTTGACGCATCATCTATCATTCACTATTAAAAAATGCACATATTATACACACGTTGGAAACACTCACAACGGGAAAGAGCCCTCGATAAATGCCGAAAATGCCTTCCTGTCGAATTATAGACATCGTTCCATGAGCAAGACCGCGATATTGCGGGTTTGGACGCTTGGCGTCATCAATCATTTTGGTCCTGAAATGACAAGGGGCATGAATTAGATTAGAAGAGCATGGAGAAATCCACTCGTACTTGATAGTCTCTGAAGGAGTAACAGCAGTGATAGCCTCCATCATACCAGCTCCAAGACCAGCTATTTTCATCATCAGAGAAATGCATTCCACACACCGAGCTCACATACCAAGCAGACTCCTAGGCGCGCTGACGTTGCCCTTCAAATATGCTCAGACAATTATTCCTGGTCAATATTTGACAAAGATTACCTCTGCGTCTGCAAGCATGCTCTTGAAGTGATCATAGCTCACGAACCGAACGCCAGCTTGACTGAATTGCCTATCACGAGTGCCGAACATCCCGAGTACAGACCCGTTACACCCTTTTCGCGTAAAGTCGAGCGGACGATAGTCAAAGGCGACTCTCGCTGGTCAAAAAGTAATAAACCGGTCAACTTGATAAATAACGGAGGAAAAGAACTACCCACCTGCCCACCAAACTGTGACCGTGTCTTCACGAACTCAGTAGGGTATGTCACGAATCTATCTTCTGAGAATAAGCAATGCCTCTGGCAGTGGGGAATTACTTCACTAACGCTTCAATTGCTCCAGCCGTCGTACCCGCAATCAGAGAGTGAATGGGCTTCTCTTTCTTAGAGCTCATTTTGTGGGGCAACGTTGAAGGTTTGGACAAGTTGAGGGAATCCAATCGCGACTGGGTCAAGAACTTTGATGTATTACTTCGGTACAACTTCGGGTTACAAAGTGCACGCGTCTTAAAGGTGGTTCCACTATGATATTTTTACGTGGCAGCTGAGGTTAACGTTGTTGAGCAGTAGCCAGTTGCCGCGGAGTCTGAAATATGTCGGGCAATACATACAACACCCTGAGGCGCATTCTCAAGAGTCAAATGTGTCACTAACTGGTCGGATTGGCAGTTATCAATTTCATGCTAATAGACACTCCCTTTATAAGTCCACACCAGACTGTCCGAGTCACTGTAGCCAATATTATCAAACCTAGTAGTAACACATCCTATCGTCACGACTGTCTTTGTTTTGACCAGAGAGGCTATCAGTTGAACTCCCGAACTCTTCTTCGTCAGATATTGTCTTTGCAAAGCAAACGCCTATCATGCCTGCGCGACGCAGGTTGGCCTCTGTCGGATGCTCCACATCTTCAGGACTTCGTTGAACGATGACCCAACCGCATGAGTTGCAGTGCACCTGTATTGGGGATGGCGGCCTGACTGACGTTGGATGCATGAAATGTTCTTGCCATGCATAGAGCCAGTGCCATCATGATCACCGACACAGACGTCGCAAATGATAGCTAGAGCGACTCATCTTCAATAAACCGCTATTGCGTGGATATCATCACGAACTCACAGGAAGAAGGTTGATCTACAACAAGTTCATCAGTCAAATGAAAAGAGGTTTGTGCAGTTCACACTAACATTGAGGCGTATGTCAATCATCTCCTCATCGACATAGGCCATTCCGTTCCCAAATTGAAGTCCTCCATTGTATGCGCCGATTCGACCCGCTGAGCATGTGTCACAGAATGAATACTTGCAAAAGCCATGACCCAATATGATTCCTTACCTATCCAGATGAATTGTGCAGCTACCCGCGCAATGGCAGCTTCTAGTGTATCCGTACTCGAAACGACAAGGGAGGATCCCTGATCATGAATTGGTATACTCGGTGGTGAGATTTAATCCGACCAATGACATAATATACCTAGAAATCAAAACCGTAGGTGAGGCATTGTAGCATGACATTGAAGGATAGAGTTTTAACTCGTCTGTAATTGAGGGTTCGGAAATTCCACCTGGATAGTAAAAGTCATACCCACTACTGACCGGCTGGGATAGAGCAGTACTAATCTTGTTAGACACGCATCATTGACCTTTCGTAACCCATCAAAATGAACTTCAACACACCATGTTTTGCCAAGGATTAGATGTCTACTGATAACCTCCCACTGCAAGGATGGTTGCGAGACAGACAAGGGATTCCGTAGACTGTTAGTTTGTATGTCAAGCACCGCTTCTGCGGTCACGGCCGATGTGAGCATTGCACAAAATAGGCTTCAACGACATGTGGAGTGACCACGGCTGCAGAATTTTGTTAGTGGCAGTATTGATTATGTTGAAAACAACCAACGTACAAGAATTATCAATTTCCCAAGTGATTTGTACAGCAACCTCGTTGTGCTGAAGGCTCGATCTCTAAACAAGGTCGAGACCATAAGGACAATACCAGGTTGAATATTCGACCCGGTGAGCTATGTAAGACCACTATCTGTAAGCTTCCACGGCGGCCCACAGATTACCTCGGACAGCCTTACCTCTCGATTGCTTGAACGTCCCAAGCATATTGAAGT
>NW_024538138.1:0-12844 GCF_016628075.1 Suillus paluster
GGTGTTGGGGCCTGGGCCATCTTTGTACTCATACAAGTACACATCTTCACGATCCGCTGGTTGGTGCACAATAAAATCTGCATCTTGAGATATACTGAAGGTATCTTTGAGGAGATGCCAGATTTCACCCTACTTCATGCTTAGCATCAGCATATACATCAAAAATTTAACTCTCACAAGAAGGAAGTCTCTTTCGTGGCTCAATTCTGCGGCCCTTTCTATCCTAATTTCATCATCCTGCTTCTTTTTCCTTCAATGTTATGATCAACGTTCACCGATTGGTAAAGGTTTCACACAACCACTAGGACTCGTCAAGTTAAGAGCAAGGATGAGATTGAGAGTGAACGTCTCTGTCTACACAAGGTAGGAACGAAGAGGTTAAGTCTAAAGAGAAACTACGCTAACTACCCTACCTATATACATAACATTGAGTCGGAGATATCTGAGTCTGTAAATAATCAGCCAATGAGAAAAGAGTCGTACGATACTGCGCATGACGTAGGATGACGTTGTGATATATAAGCAATGATGTCAGAGACGGAGATTAAGTGATAGGAAGGCATATAGTTCTAGCCCTGGGCGTAGGGGATCCGATCGGAGATGTGATTGGTGAAATGTGAAAGGGTGAAGTTGTGACATGGTGATGATGTGATAGTGTGAAAGGTAGAGGTGTCACGTGACCGGTTCGGTTATAAGACATAGCCGAAGGAAAGCCAACAAATGAAAAATGATTCGTGTTAGGAATTTGTGACATTACCCCCTCTTTAGGGTGAGCGTCCTCGCGAACATAGGATGGTCGAATATTTTTTTGTCTCCATTCCAAGAAACCAGGAGTTTGTAATATTGGAATGATTGCGCTTGCAATTCGACGCGATTTAGGTGCATCGGGATTTGCCGCGTAAAACTCGCTGACTAATCTTGGAGAATTTTTCAGGTTTTCTTCGTTTTCCCATGTCGCTTCCTCTAATGGATATCCTTTCCACTTTGATAAGAATTGCAATCGGTTTCGTCGCACTCTGCTGGCTATCACTGCTTCTAATTCGTATTCTTGCATGCCTTCCACGATTTCAGGGGGTGGACGTTCTGGTGCAATGCGAGTTGTTAACGACGAGGTTTTGTGAGCGGTGAGTAGTTCTACATGAAAAACCGGGTGGATTTGATAGGATTCCGGTAATTTCAACTTGTAGTTCAATTCGCCTATTCGTTCGAGTATTTCGAAGGGACCAAGGCGGCGATCCGACAACTTCTGACTCGGTCATCGTTGTCTGATGTTTTTAGCGTCTAGCCAAACCCTTTGTCCTACTTCGAAAACTGGTGCGTCTTTTACTCCCCGATCATAGAAATGTTTCATCCGATCGTTGGCGATTTCTAGCATTGCCTTCGCTTCTTCTTGTGCTTCTCTCATTTCTGCTACTCTTTGATCGGCTAATGGAACGGTGTTGGAGGAATTGGGAGAGATGATGAATTCGGGATTATAACCGTAGAGGCATTTGAAGGGAGAATGTCCGGTTACCGTAATAGAGTTGTTGTGCGTGAATTCTGCAATAGGAAGCCATGATACCCAATCGTTCTGACAATAAGACGTAAACGCCCGAAGGTATTGTTCGACTTCTTGGTTTACTCGTTCCGTCTGTCCGTCTGTTTGTGGGTGATACGCGGTTGACATGGACCATTTGATTCCCAGTCTTTTTGAGACTTCCTGCATGAATTTGGATACGAATTGTGTTCCTCGATCGGAGATCACCTTTTTTGGTGTTCCATGCAGTTTCCATACATATTTGAGGAACAAGTCCGCGATTCCTTTTGAAGTAACGTCCTTGGTGGTTGGTGCAAGATGAGCTTGTTTGGTAAATCGATCGACTACTACGAGGATACTGTCTTTGCCTTCTGATTTTGGGAGATCGGTAATCAGGTCACAGCTAACTGTTTGCCATGGACCCTCGGGAATTTCATTAGGCTTTAAGGGACCATGGGGTTTAGATGGTAACACCTTCGTTTGTTTGCACCTGTTGCATCCGTCTACGTAGTCATTGACCCATTTCTGCATCTGCGGCCACCAATAGTTACGGGAAACGAGTTCGAGAGTCTTAGCACGTCCCATATGGCCTGCTGCTGGTGTATCGTGAAAGATTTCCAATATTGAGCGGCGAATGTCTTTGTTATTGGGTACATAAACCAATCCTCTGAAAAGAATAAGTCCATCCTCTGTATTCCACTCCTCTAGTCCTTTTCGCAGCTGCACTGGGGCTTTCTTAAGGGTTTCGATAGCATTTCGAACTTCTGGATCTAGGTCTGTGCAGTTTCTGATTTGTTTAAGCAACGTTTGCTCTCCCTGTATCAGAACTTGACCTCTTTTTGCTGCTTTTATTTGGAAAAACTCGGGTTTCAAAAGCACGCGATCCGAATTGTCGTTTTCTACCCCCCCTTTGTGATCTGGCCTCCTGGACAGAGCGTCGGCAGTGTCGTTGACCCTCCCCGGTTTGTGGTGTAGTGTGAATTCATACTCTGCAAGGAACAAAGACCATCTCGCTTGTCTGCAAGTCAATTTCTGACTTGTCATGAAGTACTCCAGGTTTTTGTGATCCGTCCATATCTCTACCGGTTCTGGTGCTCCTTGTACATAATGCCTCCACTCTTCCAAAGCGCGGATAATAGCTAATAGTTCTTTGTCATGAATATCATAGTTTCGTTCTGCGTCTTGCATGGATTTACTAAAGAAAGCGACAGGATGCCATAGTCCATCATCTTCCTTTTGAGACAATACGCCACCCGTAGCATAGTCAGATGCATCTGTTTCGATTTTTTTCTTTTTTGTGGCATCTGGCATTGCTAATATTGGTGCGGATGTGAAATTGTCTTTAAGGGTTTGAAAAGCTTTTTCTTGCTTGTCCATCCATTTCCATGGTACATCCTTCCTAATGAGATCGTTCATGGGTTTGGCAATGTTCGAGAATCCGAGAATGAAACGACGATAGAAATTTGCGAATCCCATGAACCGTTGGATATCTTTGACACAGGTAGGAGTGGGCCATTCTTGTACTCCTTTAACCTTGACTGGATCCATAGAAACATGTCCATCCTTGATGATTAGTCCGAGAAATTCCACCTCCTTCTTCTCAAATGAACACTTTTCGGGTTTGAGATAGAGATCATTGTCCTGAAGTCTTTTCAACACTTCTCGTACCACCTTCCTGTGTTCTTCTGCTTTTTTGCCTTGGTCTCTTTCTTCTTAACCTTGGCATCCTTGCATTTGACTGGACAGCGGTTTAACGTCATTTTTCCCGCATTCCAGTCAATGTTTGGATTGTGATATTGTAGCCAATCTACTCCAATGATGACATCATCGGTTCCTAGATCTGTGATCAGAAAGGCTACTTCTTCTTCGTGATCTCCTATCTTCAGAGTCAAATCTGCGTAGCTTTTGATTGGTCCGGCGGAGTTTTTAGTTCCATCAATATTGCGGACGGGCAGTGCTCGCAGTAACTGCTTGGTTTTGACTTCATTCTTGTCTACGAACTTTTGACTTAGAAATAAGTTCGTTGCTCCGCAGTCTACTAGAGCTTCTAATTCTGCTTTTTTGTTTTTTTCCTTTCAATGTGATTGGCAAGTAAAAATGATCTCGTTTATTCCCAGAACAAACTTCTGATACCTCCGTAAACATGATTGCCGAGTCACTAAGAAAAGAAAAACGATTGTTCTGGTCTAAGTTCGCAGTCAACTTCGACCCTCCTAAAAACCCTGTTTCTTCAATGCGTCATCTGAAGAGGTCATGAAAATTCTCTCGTTCACGATTCGTTGGATATCTTCCAGCGTGATTGGTTTCGCCGCTGGCTTTTCTTCTTCTTCCTTCACTGCTTTGATAGCAGGTTTCTTGCCTTTGGTATCCATTGGCTGCCCAGTACAATTACGAGCCATATGCCCGGGTTTTCCACAACGATAACACTTGAAAGTGTCTCCCGATTTGCCTTGAGGTTGGGGTCCACCTCATGTTTTGGATGCATCTACGTCCATTGCATCTCCTCCTTGAGAAACTGGTTTGAGAGGGCCTCTTTCAACCCATGGGCGACGTGGTGGTTGCCAGGTCTTCTTTTTCTCATCGTCCAGTTCCTCAAAGTTTGCTCCGATAATAAGAGCCTGTGAAATCATTCCTTCTAGGGTGCTCTTGTCCCTGGGGTTTACGTGGGCCAACTGATCCCTGATCCGTTGGGATAATGCGAGTCGGAACTTGCGCATGAGTTCGTAGTCGGAAAAACGGCAGTGGGCAATTTTTTGTCTGAAGAGAGAGACGAATTCCGCGATGCTGCGGTTTCCTTGCTGGAGATGATCTATCTCGCGAGCAATCTTCTCTTCCTTGTTAACGATGCCCCACATGGCTTGCATATCGTTCTTCAACTGATCATAAGATCCGAGTCGTCCACTTAAGGCCGTTCTGGAGACGCTTTCTCCCCATTTCGCTGCAGAGCCCTTGCAGAAAGAAATAAGACAGGAACTCTTCTGGAGCTCAGAGGCGGTGGGATATGAGGTAAGGTAGAGGTCGAGTTGGGAGAGGAAGGTGTCAACGTCGATAGAGTTCTTATCTCCTGTGAACTCTGTAGGTTTGGCCATCTTGAGATCAGAGCTTGAAACTCCAGAGGTAGACGCCTGTATTGTTGGCGTTGTCGTACGAAAGGCTTGCAAAGCCATGATCGTTTGTTCTGCTGCCACTAGCCTCTGGGCTAACTCGTTCTTCTCTGTCTCCACCCTGTTTAGGTTCTCGGCTAAGAGTGCGAGATGATCTTTCAACTCGTTGTACCGGTGTTGGTTTAGATCTCTTTCTGCTGCGGTTACGGTGAATATGGCGTTCGAAATGTTCTCGTGGGTGATGGTAGTCCCTTGAGGGCCTAAGATGCCTTCCACTACCACAGAGCCCGGCCTCGACAGGGTCGGTGTGGAGCTTTCTGCAGATCCCGACGGCCCTGCTCCTAGTGTCTGCCATCCTTGAATTGGTGCGTGGTGTGGGGCGGGGGATTGGATTGTTCGCCAATCTTGCTCGGACATGAAGGAAAGGGCAGTTGTTTTCACGACAGGTATCGTTGTCGTGGATTTGTAGGGCGCGGTCTCTGACGAGACGAGATCTCCAAGGGGGAGCTATGATGACTATAGGTGTGAATGCAGCGCGTGTAGCGGTTCGTCAACCTAAGTAGAACTCGAAAGGAGTTCGGGAGCGACGCGTTTGAAGTTTGGGTCTTCTGAATACCCACAACTTCCTAAGGTAATGTAACTAGGGTTGTAAGACCTGCGAGTGCCGTTCTTTATAGTACGAAAGAAAAGTAGGTAGCGTGCAGTCGGTAGGGTCTTGGACCTAACTGCAGGCGTGCGGAGACAGGACCTAAGTGTCACTGTTCCTTATAGACTGGCGGCTCGCGTAGGGCAAGGGCCTGGTCTACTTCTACAAAAGCCTAACGTAAAAGAAGATGATATAATGCGCGTCTGGGAAAGATGGTTGGAAATGTAATCCGCGAGAAATTCTCAGCAGAATAGCACAGGTGAAGTTTATCGAGGACAAGGTGTCCAGGACAAAATTCGAGTCGGAGTGGTAAGAAGACTTAACCTAATGTTATGATCAACATTCACCGATTGGTAAAGGTTTCACACAACCACTAGGACTCGTCAAGTTAAGAGCAAGGATGAGATTGAGAGTGAACGTCTCTGTCTACACAAGGTAGGAACGAAGAGGTTAAGTCTAAAGAGAAACTACGCTAACTACCCTACCTATATACATAACATTGAGTCGGAGATATCTGAGTCTGTAAATAATCAGCCAATGAGAAAAGAGTCGTACGATACTGCGCATGACGTAGGATGACGTTGTGATATATAAGCAATGATGTCAGAGACGGAGATTAAGTGATAGGAAGGCATATAGTTCTAGCCCTGGGCGTAGGGGATCCGATCGGAGATGTGATTGGTGAAATGTGAAAGGGTGAAGTTGTGACATGGTGATGATGTGATAGTGTGAAAGGTAGAGGTGTCACGTGACCGGTTCGGTTATAAGACATAGCCGAAGGAAAGCCAACAAATGAAAAATGATTCGTGTTAGGAATTTGTGACATTCAAGGACTACGCTTCGTGGACGTCAGGATATCCTTATCGACGAGGATGCGTCTGAGTGCCGCCTCTATGCCTTTGGAGATCGCATTTTCCATCACAGACATAGGGTAGACGTTGTCAGGCTGAAATTGCTGTGGCTCTTGCTCAATTGTTGCTGATTGTTCTCAATGCGTTTCCATAGGGTCATCAGCGTCCTGCTATGATGTGAGTTTAAAACGAGTTCCGACCGCTTAGTACTTACCTCTACTACAGATACCAGGCACATCTTGCATGTTGTTCCATGTGCCTTCCTGATCTTTTTGATCATCTCGAGGCACGGAGTCTTGAACTGTGGTTTCTGGGGCATTTGGGGTGGCTGTTGAGCGTTCCTTCGGGTGGGGTCTGTGCTGATTTCTGTGGCCACATGCTGTTGCCTACCGTGTCTTGCAAAGCGCTGCTCCATGTTAGCGAGCTTGTTCTCTTTTTCTACCTTCATTTTTTCTATTTCTAGTTGTAGCCTTCACTCCATTTCGGCAAAAAATGGCTCTCTCGCGTTCTTCTAACTGCTTGACATCATTAGCGATTCCCGTGTTCGGTCGTTCTTCCCCACCTCTTTATTTTTTCTTGTATTTAAATCTGCGTTGTGTCATGCCAGTTCTTCAGTCAACTACTTGCCATCATTAGTAATTCCTTGGTCAGTCGTTCTTTCTCACCTCTTGGTCTTTTCTTGCACTTATTTTTGCTTCGTGCCATGCTAGTTCTTCAGCAACGTTCTTCCTCAGCAGTGCTTGCTGCTGCTCTTGCCATGTGTGAATTTCCTATTAACTTGTAAGCATGCATCTGACTGAATGCATCTGTTGCACTTACTTGCTTTTCCCGCTCTCGCTCTCTCAGAGCTGCTTCCCATTGCTCGTTGAAATCGCGCATGTGGTGCTCACACTCTTCTTCTGCAATACGTCATTGCTCCTCAATATAGTCTTGAGCTTTTTGGTGTATCTGCCTGTATGATCAGCAGTGTATTTTCAATGAGTTTCTCATGCGTACCACTTCAGTTTCCTGTATAATATTGTTAATATGTTCTTGTTGTTCATACACAGTCTGGCAAAGTATCTGTGAATAGTCGACTTCACAAAAGTGACGCTTCCCAGATATCTGGATGGGCATTATGAGTCATGGAAGCTGACTCGTACTATCTACACACCACTTCATCTCTGGCCCTCCTGTCAAGTTGTGGCACACTGGTGGGAGGCTGACTGAGAGCATCCACAAAGTCACCAGCACCCTTATCGTCGTCTTCATCGTCACCAAATAAATCCGCGTCATGAGATGTTTGTACATCTTCTGGCTGAAACTCGGGATGTTGCATGTTGATGTCAATGTTATTGACACTCATAACGGGGCAATAATCCATCGTCAGTTTGTAAACATCATTCCTGGGTCTTTTTAAGTTATGTGCATGCATTTTTGTCTTGATTCTTTTAGATGTCTTGTTGTATGAATGAACAACAGAAGTTCCAACAGGTCCAGGTTCATCTTCATCACTTTCAATTATCTTTTGCTCTATTTGCTCTTACAATTATCTCGTACAATTACCCTTGGTGACCAATGTATTAACAGGAACATATTACTTCATACAATTACCCTTGACAACTAGCGCTGCAGGATTATCATTGCAGTATTGTCATGCTTCGGTTTGGCTCTCCACTATTTTTTTCGTCAACTACATCCCCCAAACAATTATGGTTATTGTCTTTGACTCAGCACGTGAAGTTATTAAAAGACGGATCGCTGCTATAGCCTGCTTCCATCGCCCGCATTCATCGCCCACTTCTTAGATTATTGCCTTGATTGAATTACAATCAGATGGTAAACACTCGCACATATATCCTTCCAACATCTGCTGTAAGTTATCGCTTACTACCTCACACCCTTTATTTACCTTCAAATCAGACCCCGGAGCTTCACCTGCAGTGCAGGCTATATTCAGCATCATGGACCAGACCCTGTCAGGTCACTATGTTGATGTGTTGCTCTGGCCACTCATGCACTGCTCAGCATTTTCCTGTTCCTGAAAGTCTTCTTGAGGAGGCTACCGTGCAGCCTTATGTTCACAACTGTTTCGTGAATGTGTGCGAAGGGAGACACATCTATTGATTCTGCATCTTCTTCAAGCGACATCTTCGTCTCAGAGCCAACGTGCTTCTTAGCAGGGGTGATCATAAGTTCCGAGGCGATGCAGTTGTTATGAGGGTTGGAGTCAACCATCCCTCAGTTGTGAACATGCGAGCCAGAGATAATGCACTTGCTGACTTTATAATTCACCAGTGAGTAAACTCGATGATCTATTGAGCCTACCATAACTATCTTTTCAGCTTTGCGCAAAGCATAAGTAGTCGTCCAAGAGCTAGGCTCCCACGCGATCTTATTCTTGTGAAACCCTTGAGCACTCATACCAATTGTCGGTCAGCTGCAAGGTGTGGAGTAATATAATTTCCTAGACTATGAAAGCATTATTACATACCAAATTTCTCAGCTGGACTGCAGATACAATATCCATTCCATATAGAATGCCATATTGTCGTAGTACAGTGCCATGATGATCTTGACCAAACATTCGAAAGCGCCGGCTTGAACTGATACTGACGGGTTCTAGGTAGCTTCGCAGACGACTTGCATGATGTAGTTTTGCTCTCCCTGATGCGCGTAAAACTCATGGTTACTAGTTGGTATTCCATCCTGTCTGATACCGTAAATGAATATGCTTGATTTTGGAATGCCAGCTTAACATAGAATGCATACAGCATGTAATAATGACGGAGACATCTAATGCAGTGGGGGTATCACTTCCTGACCTTGCTCTTGCTCTTGCCTACAGCCATTTCTCCCACCTTTTGTCTCATGCGACCAGACGTGTATTTCAGGCAGTGTCATGATCAAATCGTTGACTGGCCACAAGTTGTTATAATTATCAAGGTCTGGGAAGTTGTCGAGTGCCTGAGATGATAAGTTCATTGACAATATCGAGACTCTGTGAAACTGTTCACCTTGCCACGCACGACGTCCAATAGCATGGGACTTTGGGCAGAAGCGCATTTTGTTGTGTCAAGGTGGTCCTCAATGAGACTATGCATAGACCTCTTAGGAATTCGTGAGTTAATTTGCAATACTAAGGGTACAATGACAATTTGCGAACCTTGAATTTTGCATATGCCTTTGGATTCCAATCTAAAGCTTCGCGAAGTGTGTACCCCCCCACGCCCCGGACACCCAGGTTCACCGGCAGGTTTAGGAATCTTTGAGTCTTCTGATAAACTCACACTCGAAGTTGAGGAGTTGCTATCTGAGAAAGAATCCAAAGAGCCTGAGGAATCTGAGGGTGAAGGCATTTGAGAATGGGAGTGCGTGGAAGTGACTTTCTTGGTGTATGGAGAGGAAGAGCGATCAGAATGCTTGCGCATCTGCTTCGCAAGCTTGAATTCAGGGGCAGGTGTAGACAATGAAGCCCTTGCAGTGGGAATGATACTAGCTTAGGAACTAGGATTTCTCGGCAATAAGTGTAGTCAGGCGACGATTGGCATTGCCAAACAGCTCCAGCTGGTCTGTGAGCATTGGGGGAAGAGGTGGCGGAGCACCAGGCTCTGAGTCATAGAAAGGTGGAACAATTGTAGTACTGCGCATGATAGAGAAAGAAACCGAGTAGCTACCTGGAACTTAAGGACAGTTCATGAGAGGGTAAAGCATTCAACAGACTACCATATTGAGCGAAAACAATAAGGGGCTTCGAAAATGGTAACCAAGAATAGCACTTACAAAGAATAAGAATAAGAATAAGAATAATAGGGGTAGCCATCAACGTATCTCAAGAGAAGAATAAGAAGAATAGCAGAATAGCAGAATAGCACTACACAAATGGCGTCGACAATGACTATAAAGTTACCATGGAATCAAACAAATATGGTAACAATACAAAAGTATTTGAAAACAAATGAGAAGTACAGATAAATATGTTGTGAGCGGGCGACTACAGCGGATCATATCATAATGTCTTTCCTTGCGTTGTTCAACAAGTCAGTGCAGCCACTGCATTACAAGCTGCTCACTCGTTTAACTGCTATAATGGCTCTATCCATGCACTTGCGATTTCTAATGATGGACACCTGCTTGCATACGGTGGTAAGAAAGCAGAAACTCAATCATAGACAGGGCTAACAAAAAAACAGGTACCGAGGGAATCAAACTCTGGGATATCAAATCTCGGAAAGAACTCACATCTTTGGCTAATCATCATGAATCAAGGGGAAACAGTCAGTTGCGCAATCTGGGCCACGACTATGAAAACCACAGCAGAAACCCTCTGTTATGGAACAGGCCTGGGTTATATCATATGTTTGTGACACAGTCCTCACAGATGTAAGGGCCTAGGTTTGCTGTTCAACCGTCCGTTGACACCAACAGGAAAAATTCCAGGAAATATGCACAGGAGACTGGGATCAGGTTTTGAGATCACATGCTTGTCATGGTGTTCAACTTCCTCTGAAGGCAACCTGCGAATTGTAGTCAGAACTAGAGACAAAATGGTTCAGGTTCTGACGCTCAACACAAGCTCGCAGCTCCAGCCCGTCTTCGCAGTGGCAACTTGAAATAACGGTGCCCAAGTCAGTAGCATTTGCAGATAACCAGGAGCATCTATGTGTTTTTGGGCTCTATGATGGCAACTTGTCAGTCCTTCCACTGCATACTTTCATTGCCTATTGCCTGATGCTGAGAGCCGAACAGCATGAAACTGAAGGATGAAGATGGCGACATAGTGCAAGAAATTAGCTGCAAATCAGTGATGTGAGGAACTACCACTCTTGACCTGGGCGCGTTACTGACATTATATAGTGGTCATGCTGCGGTGTACTCAAAGCGGGGCGTTTTCATTGTAGATAATGCAACAGACGGCTTTACATTATATCGCCTTGAAGGTGATGGTGAGCCTGTTTGAACATTTGCAACTGGTTTGCCAAGCGTGTGGTCCTGAAGCAAGTGGCATTCGGGGAAGAAGGCAAGGTAGTTGTGGGAGGAAGTGACCATGGGCTAGTATACATATTTGATCGGAAGACAGGGCAGATACTTGAAACCCTCCACCACGCGGACACTGGCCTTGTGCAAACAATATCCATAAGTATTAAGACTAGTCGGAAAGAATGTCACTAAACTGGTTTAGACACGCGATCTCAATGGCCACTGCACAATTGCCAGCACTTCGCCCATGCCAGGGCACGGGAAAACTACAATCAAGATATGGGCGTATACTACGCAGTGCCAAGGTATCCAAGGCGCCCTCAGGGGATTACTGGTCCCTGTCGCACATACTGGTGATGTTGACATGCTACTGGCACTGCTATCTATGAGTGTCTTCCTGCTGATAAATTATAGAGACAGCTTTTTGGTAAGTGGGCCAGTTGGTCAGCAGGGATCTAACTAATGCACCTTCAGGATAGCGCACTGAACCGCGTACATGGGTACATGACTTCGGCAACAATGATTAATGCAACCGATGACTTTTCACAGTGTGTCCAAGCTGCCATTATATTTGACGAGTGTGTAGATATCGAGAAGGATGATAAGGAAGGGCCGACCGAAGGATACGTCAAAAACGACATTTGATGCTCCGGGAATTAGCAGCAAAGCTCATGGAGCTAGCTTGAAGCGGACGGAGAGATTGACAAAGATGAACATAAGGGCAACGCAATACTGATTACCCGCGAGCAGCGAAAGGAGGTGAAGAGACAAAGGACCTACATATCTCTCATCCAGTACATGTAGCACGCTAGTTGAACATAGACATAGGTTTTGCATTATGCCCTCACCGCATTGGGTAGATGGACATACAATAAGTCAATTCCCCCTCCACTGTATGTATGGTGGAGGGGTTAATGGCTGGATTGTTTAACGGTTGGTCAATGGGGTTGGATTTTTAACAAACGACTTGGTTACCTGACGTAGAAGACGGACGGGACGGTCCAACGTGATCCAAGGGGTCACAATAAGCGAAAGCGAATTAGCCATTGCCCACTCCACTGTATGTACGGTGGAGCAGATGATGGGTGTTGATGGCTGGACTTATTGGTTGATTAATGGTTGGATCTGTCAACAATTGGAGCTTACCTGACTCAGAGGATGTATGGAGGAATGGACCAACATGATCTAAAGGATCGCAGTAAGCAAAGGCGGATTAGCCATCGCCCACTCTACTGTATGTACGGTAGAGGGGATGACCCAGAGGAGTTGATGGCTTGATCAGCGAAAAAGGATGGAGTTGGCGGGTGGGTGTAATGGGATTTATTGAAACACAGGAGACACGACAGTACATACCGTTGTGCTCTGAAGATGGAATGATGAACTCGACGAGCACGAGTACATACTGTCATGCTCGTAGTTGTGATAAACGGGGTTGAAAGGCTTGAGCAGTCAATGTTATGTAACAATTTCCGAATATGGTTGTTTGTGATTGTTGGGCGCTTCGTCGCCAAAGTTCTAAGTCCCTCATCTTCATTACTATTACTAAGTTCTTTACTACCTTCTAGGAGGTTCGACGGTTTGTACTGTCGAGCCTGCCATTCTCCTTGTCAACAAAGACCTTCCTCACCTTCTTCCAGGGCATGACTGTACATACAGTCATGCCCTGCATTCTCCTCTTTTATTGTTGACAGCAACCTTTCACGACCTTCTTCAGCTTTCGTCACCAAAGTTCTAAGTCCCTATCGTATGTAACAATTTCCTAATAGGT
>NW_024538139.1:0-12766 GCF_016628075.1 Suillus paluster
CTCAACCGAGGTGTGCTGCAAGGCCTTCAAGTTGGATTTCCAGTGTTCATAGACATTCGCAATAAGTATTGTCCTGATACTTGCCAGCTGTCGACAACTACGTTTACCTGGGGTCCTATCCACGCGCCGATCGACCACTCCTTTACCTCTCCCTGTAATTCCACTCGTAGTCCCTCACCCATTCCTCGAACAACACTTCCTCCGAGTCCTTGCGCGACGTAGGTCGCCCCAACGCACATGAAGTACCATGAGCTGGGAAGTGAGAGTGGAGGGTGTAAAATATTACTTGTACCGGTGTTTAGAAGTTAACGGCGCCGTAGGACATTGACTAACAACTTGGGGGTCTTACGGATTCCTGTGCAGATGTCTAACATAGAGGATATTCTCTCAATAAACTGGATTTATGGGGGTTTTTTTTTTTTTTAAAAAAAAGAAGACGCATGCCTTCGAATTCCATCCCATCCAGCTCCTCATTGTCCTTCCCTAGCGGTTTCTTCTGCAGCTTCTCCTGCTGGCTGCTGATCATCGCCTTCAGCATTGTCTCTGATTCGGCAGGAGCTTTTATACACAGTACACCGTCAGTCCTTCAGTCCTATGTGTTCAAAGAATCCGACGTAGCCGCTGGCACAGAGGACGGCAATGCAAACAATCGCTGTTAGAAATATGATCTCGATTCTCGACGGCTCTAGTGTAGCTTACATAATAACGCGGACACATGTACTGTGCATGGAGCTAACAAAGTTGCTTTTCGCCGTCAACATCAGCCCGTTAACATTTACAATCGCATCAATGACTTCCTTTGTGCAAACTTGCTATTTAGCAGGAAGAACAACCTGAATGGATCAAATGTATTCAAAGAATCGGTGTGCAGTACAGCCGTTTGCAGAGGGTGACAAAAACACATCATCCTTTGCTGCATGTTGAACTCGTTCTATCTAAATGTACAAAGGCAAAAAACCGCTCTGGATCAATTCCTCATCAATGAGTTCCGGAACTCCCAAGCTTTGGCTTGAGCCTTGCTGGCCGTAGTGCACATTAACACCGTTTTTCACTGCCCGCCATATTTTGTCAACCTTCCCTACACACGCGTATTAACGCATGGGCTGGTTCGGATATGTTGTCCTGGGTCCGAGTGCTTGGTACATCGACCATTGTCACGGTGGCACCGGACCCTTTCGCTGACCAGTGTACCTCACCGTTTACGCTCCTGCGGAAGTAAGTGAGGGCAATTTGATGGTAAGTTCTTCTAGCGCCGCTTTGGCCATACTGATCAAAGCTATCTTGTTCCTCCTTATGAGAAGTCCCTGCGTTGTTATTATAGAAGAAACTTCGGAAGGCGATGCTGGTTGAAAGGGTCTGGTTGAAGGTAGGTTCGCAACATTCTCTTGACGATATTATCGATGTCCATTGTGTCGTAGATGAAGGAAACAAGAACGGCGAAGAGTAGCTCAGAATGCCCCACACTCCTGCACTATGTCGCACGAGTCCTTTTTTGTACCGACCCGTCACTTACACTTTTCATCGATGAGATGCCCAGTGTGGAATCAGCTGCCTGCAGCAAGTGGCAGTTTCATCCGACATTTTTTGGATCAATCTTATTCGTCCCATAGTCTCCTTCCCAACGTTACAGCAGAATGTGCAGTCTTTTACTCACGTCACTGGATAAGGTCAAAGAAGAAATAAGTCCGCTAAAGCAGAATCGCACACCTTCCGATAATGACCAATTAGTGACAATCACGCAGGTGAGTGCTATTTACTACTTTCAAAGGAGCTCGTGTTCTGATACCCGAGAAACGCTAGCCATTTTCCCTCAAAGTGGCCGAAAGCGCCGTCGCCCTTAATAAGATGGCTGCCCTCGTTGAAATGGACTTACTTCTCTTACTATGGCCAAGACCTAGATCTGTCCAGTTTCACATTTCCGTGGTTCATCGCCACGCAGACCTCCAAGGGACCACATGATCCCTCACACAACTCACTCGTACCCCCTGCCGACACGCACGAACGTTCAACATCTATTGGTCGCGGTGACCTCGATGAAGCTATCCGTACTTCGAGAGATTCGAGAGAAGGTCGCACTAGGAGATCTCGAGCTCCTCGTTCCATCACCAGAGCAAGCAAGATAATCCTTGATGGACGACCCGACCTATCATAATAGGAACCCTGGCAAGAGCTCCACGTTAAATTCCACACCACTGGGCATGGGTCAATCATATTTCATGGGACAGCACTTTCTTGGCGTAACTTACTCCTACACAGGACTACCGTATTGTGGGACTCTGGACTTTGGTATCATCTTGTTCCGGTGCTGGCGGCTGGAGTTATAACATCTTTAGCAACTTTCCCTCCTACGGTGTGGCAAGACTTGCCTCTGTGACACCGGAGGTCGTGTCGACCTGAGGGTCAAACTAGAAGCATAGTATCATCAGCCCATTGTCGGGGAAGAACGACCGATGAGGCAACAATAGGTAACTGACATTATTTGACCTTCCACCCGAGCTAAAGATGAATGAGCCTCGGACACCACGAAGAGAGATAATAGGGTATCAGCCGACCAGCCCTTCGGCAGTATGACGATCTACAGACCTTTTGATTTTATCGCTGCTGTGGGAGCACAAGTGAGTAGTAAGCACTCATGATAATTACGTTGGGTGGCGTACGGTATTGACAAGGGCATCGAGTCAATGATGTCGAGAAACTGTCCTTCAGTAGCAAACTCTGAGGTGAAAGTGACAGATTGTTCGATCGATATGATGCGTACGTATTAGGGGATACAAATTATAGCCCTCAATGAGTTGATTACAACCAAACAATGATTGCTGTCCAGACCTACTTTCCCGATCTTCGCCACACTGGAAAACACTCATAACATGAGGAGTACAGCCTTCTGAGTGGAGATGAAACATGGTCATAACACGAGGAGGGCCTTCTGCAGCCTTCTGAGTGGATATGCTGTATCCGAGCAGTCGTTTTAGTCCACAGGATTCTAGGCAGGTGACAGGAACACGCCGTTTCTCGTGACAGCCAAGCCAGTCCTTGAGTCATCCGTGTAATGGAGCGGCTCGATTCAATGCAGAAGCCTCGCAGTCACCCGACGGAGGAGAAGGCCTCATGAAGGCTTACCGAGATCAGGGAAGGCTTCTCGTGTCACTGGGTGTGGAATGTCACAGGGTCGTAGACATGTGCGCCTCCTCCTTGTTTTACTCTGGAGTCTGGAGAATCGTCGTCTCGTTTCTTCCGGCTGGATTCTGTCGGCGAAAATCAGTGCACGTGTGCGAGAGCTGAAGTCGGATATCCTGGAGGTTGGATTGCGTGCCTGAAGGCAACATCAAAGTGACGGCTGTGAGAGGCTGTGTCGCGTGAATCATGATGTAGTAGTCACACAAGCTAGTAGGACATCATGGTGGCACCGCTGAGTTCAATTGAATCGGCTAAATAACTGATGTCAGTGCAACCGAACATCGACAAATTTCGCGAATCACGACTCCGATGTCACAGGCCCCAACGCATCATTAATCAGCACCAGTCTTGGTTTGATACTGAAATATGAAGGAAAAATAACCTACAGACGACGACAGCTTTCTTCGGATTTATCATGCCCACAGTCACACTAAATACGAATCACTTTAGCCTCGATGTCGGTGGCTTCGCAGGTTTCTTTGGAGGCGAAGAGGCGGTCTCCGCAATGGAGACTGTGCATCTCTACAGAGCAAGACGGTGGACGGGTTGGTTCAATTCCCCAGGCAGCTACAGTGTTGGCAAGCACTATGGCCAACTTGCCAACTCCCGTCTCTGGGATGGAATGTTTCCAGGACCCAATTCAGACCCTACCACGTACATAGGGCTCGATGGAAAGTCCGGGCCCTTGTATGTCGCATCCCAGTCCGGCACGTTCCTGATGCAAACGGGGCACCTTGCATACCTGTTAATGCAGAGGTGCAAGGACCAACGAGCTGTGACAGTAGAGGGAAGAAGGACGAGACCGAATAAAATTACCATCTTGGAAATGCAAGACATCGAGTTCAGCACTGATCCCGTACCTAGCCTCACCATCCGTGCCCGAGATGGCTTCCACAAACACGTTGCATTTCTCCCTATCGCCACCAGCATTGCAACATGCGTACTTTGCGCATGGGACAATGACTGGTATTGCTTTTCCTTGATCCTCCTCGGCATTCTCAGTCAATGGCATTTCGTGTTTTGTCATTGGCTCTGCATCTATAGTCCTCCAGAGTGTCGCCCCTTCTAAAAATGCACCGCCAGGTGATGGCATGTTGATGGATGGAAATCACGTGGTCGTCATGCGCGGAAAAGAGAAGAACGTTATTGCCATCACGCAGGGCAAGTTCCAGTTGGAGTACAAGCCCTGGGTCCGTATGCGTATTAGGAAGGAGAGAAGGAATCGAGGCATTGTAGGAGATGGGATCCGTAACGTCCACCACTGGCTTGGCAGACAGGATGCAGAGGGCGGTTCGGGGGTGCAGAATGATGAGGACGCCGAGATCAATAACGAATACGGAGCAATCGGGCTCTGTTCACTCCTCCTAGTCGTTCAGTTTCTGACGCAGTTGCTCCTGATACCACAGGGCACGCTGTTCGGGCAGGTCATGTTCCTAACTTCCTTCGCTGCGTCATGGGCCTATAATCTCTTCCTGTCGTCCATGGACAAGGAATACCTGCAGGAAGATCTGCTCATCCAGACGCTGGGTTTGTCAGAAGATCACATGAAGACGTACAAACTGGGCACAAGAACAACTGCAGCTGTGTTCGCTTGCCTAGCCCTTCAGCCCGACTGCGAATCCGGAGAGTGGGGGAAGAGGGGTTTCAAACCACAAGAGATCCTCCGACAGTTCATTCCGAACGACACGGAAGTGTGGGCGGTCTGGAGAAACCAAGTATTGGAACAGATGAAAAGCAGCAAGTTGGTCTTGCAATCACTTGATCTCGAGGCTTGTGGTGAACCGCATAGCTGCGTTCGATGATGCCGAGAAGAAGTTGCTGAGCGACTTGCTCTGGACGCTCAGACTGCATACCGGCAGCATTTGATACTGCAGGCTCGGCGTCGCAGCGTGATCAGCACGTCGAGTAGCGTGAAAGAGGAGGCGTAGTAAGTTGCTAGTATAGGAGTTAGTTGGACCCCGTCGTGTACATAATGAGCTCCCCCGTTTTCTATGTTGCGTCGTAGCCGATATATTCAGGATCCCCTATTCAAAGTGTCAGTGTTGCGCCAACACACATCGGGGATTCGAATACAGTTATGGATGCCTCGTTGAACCACGAAAATGAAAACTAACCTCCCGAGCCACAACAACTGCGTGGATTTTTTTCAAAATATTTTTGCCCCATACATAGACCTCTGCTTGAGGTCTTCGTACGTTTTGAAGAAAAAAAAGTGAGCCGTTCGAGCACGGCATCAGCAACAGTGAGGAGGTGCCTAATTTGCTGAGTATGGCTCAATGAATCAGCCTCAATTAGGTAAGAAAAGCTTATCAATCACTACGTTTCTGATTCGAAACATAGATATGTAACTACATTAATATTCGTCGCTGGTGCATGAGCCTATATCATCCAGATCAAAATACTCGCCATCACTTTCACACTCCTCAGTTACAATTACCTTTGCCGTGGTATGGCTGCAATGAGCTTGCCCAAAGTGGGCTTCTTCTCTGTGAGTTTCCGCTTTTCTTCTTTTGCGCGAGCCTTCTCTGACTCCCATATCTTTAACGCTTCGTGATAGTGTTCTCGCCGTGCCTTATTCTCTGCCTTCCTCGCATCCTCAAGCTTTTTCCAATCTGCCAATGCTTCAGCATGTCTCTTCCGCACTTCAGTCCTCATCCTCTTCTCAGCTGCAGCTCTTGTTTGAGCCTCCTCGAACTGAACAACTCTTTCATAGAACATGTCGCCTGACACAGTGTGGCTAAGCCATCCCCGAGAATCTTTCCACCATTATTCCTGCCTGCTTTTTGACTCCTGATGAGCAAGCTGACTGCGAATTTTAGCACAGTACATCTCATTCAATATATTGGATGCCTGGAGTGCGATAATGCATTTTTTCAGTGCAGCATTGGCTGCCTCTGCCTCGTGGAGAGCTGCAAGTAGCAAGACTTCGTTTGTGGTTGTTGGATGAATGTTTGTGATGGATGTACGTGATTTCTTGATGGGGGAGATAGTGTGGGCCGTGGCATGCCGCAGGTCAGTTTGCGAGTTCATTGGTGTTGACGAGACGAGTTTTGACAATGATGTTTCAGCGAGTTGTTTGATGATGGTCTCAAGATCCTCCTGAGTACTCGATGATGAGTTTACTGAATGTTCTTCATCTCCGTTGTCGCTAAGCTGTGTTGACATCTTTTGAAGGGCATCGCAAGAATTCTCACGGGCGTGGATGGTGATTGGAAGATATGATTTAGTTGAGGTTTCTTTACTTGGAGCCAGCATGTTGCTAGGGACGACATCACGATCAATGGCCAGACCCGGTCTTGCGAAAGCTGTGTGAATAAGGTCCGGTGTGAGTGCGTGGAGATGAGCACGGCCATAAATGGTGATAAAGTTGGCCTTTGTGACGCCTTCCCCTTTCTCTCTCTCCCATTTGTCCCGCTCCTCACTCCAGCTCTGTTTTAGGACTGCGAAAACAACGACATCCAAGCCTTGGTATACATGGGTCATGTGAGCCGGATAGCACAGGATATGAATATGATTTTTACGGGCATATTGCAGGAATCCCCGTGTATAATGCGAGTTGTGGCCATCCACAATAAGGAGACGGTCACGTCCGTCTGCCTTGGCCTTCATCTGCTTGTCGAACTCTTTGATCCATTCAACCCCAATCTCTCCATCTGTCCACCCCTTTTTCGAGTATCCAAGCCTATCATAATGTACGTGATTTTAGCATTAATAACAAATGATTGAAAATGAACTCACAAGCATTTGCAGGATTTTCTTGTTTCCATTTTACTTGGTAGGCATTGCCCTTTAGAATGACAGCAGGGGGCTGAGCAGTGCCATCAGCACAGATCGTAACGATGATGGTAATGTTTTCTCGATTCCCCATACGTTGCTGATACTGAGGCCCAGGCCGTCTCCCTCCAATAACACGTTCGTGCTCGCCAGAATCTGGTAAATGCCAATTTTGTCGGCTGCATAAATACAGTCTTCGTTGATGTCATACTTCTCAAAGACATCTTCTAGGAGATCAAACCAAGCTTTATTGGTGTGCGGGTTGACAGCTCGTCCGTTTTGAGTCAAGTGAGCGAGACCATGATGTCTTGAGACTGTCAGCATGCTTCTCACAAAGCGATTGGTCCATTTAACACCGACTCCTGGAAATGCATCTCCCAGTCGTGCATGACATATTTCATTAACATGTTCACGAAGTCCTTATGGCTGAGTGGAAAACCACGGTCACCAACTTCTTGAACATAAGCAATGACTTGTTTCGTCTCCTCCTCAGTAATCCATGCCTTGGCTGCATTTGTCTCGCTCAATGTCTTTCCACCAGCTGCAAGACGGATCAGAGTTGAATAGGATAGCTTGATTAAATTTCCTGTTGCTTCGAAGTTCATCTTTTTGAAGTCATGGCAGATTGTCCTTGCCCCACGGCGTCGAATTCCTGGAGCTTTTGTGAGCTCAGCACGGTATGCTTCACAGTGCACGACATGAGGTAGTCACAAGCCTCACGGGCTTCTTGCCTCTTTCGTGTTACAGATTTGGGTCGTCCAGGCATTGTTGCAAGTTCAAGGTGTGAGGTGAAGGTTTCAACATGTTTGAGCCAAGACAGAGCAGAATTCAGTAGTAATTTACTGGACTGTGGACCCTGACCTAGTATAGATTCCGACTCAGATCACATACCTCTCATGATTTGCTTGCAACTCTGGCAGAAATGCACCTATTTCTATGAATTCAAATGGGCTAGATACCTGAGATGTTCTTCAATGTATTCTGTTTGATTTTGAAGGCTTTGGGCTCCACAGAGTTGTACATGGCAAAGCAGAAATTTCAATTGGGTCAAATTTAGGTTTGTCACAAATGGTAATCACACAATTTCACGCATCACTTCTCAATTAATTTCAGTCGTGTTTTTTGAGAGTCCAAGAGACATGTATTAGCAGGGAACTGAGGTGTATTGAATGTGTAAAAGTATGTAGTTGTGGTGTGATGCGGAAAATGATTCATAGAGCCGTCCTGTGTCATTGACCCATCCTTGACTGTATTTAAGACTGGTTTGAATGTTGTGCGAAATGTCAAGATAATACTTAATATTTAGGTTGTCGTCTAAGTAGATGTAAAATTTCAAATGTTAAAGAGATCTTGCACGACAAGAGAAATATAAAGTATCAGCAAACATTTTGTTACTGTCTGAACATCAATGATAATAAGAAATATAAATATATCTTTAATGCTGGCTGGGGTTCGGGGAATTTGGGGTGGGCTAATTTGCCTTGCTAATTTACTGTGAATGACAGGGTAAAATTCAGACCCTCAAAAACCAGGTGTCAATTTGGGTGAATTTGGGTCCAGTCACTGGTTCAGTTCGGCTGGTTCGGCTGGACCAATGTAAAAAGCTTAATTTCTGAACACCCTGGCTCGTCATCATAGTCAAAATATATAAGTTGATTTGGTTGCTGACTCAGAAGATCACCGAGAATCTGAAGAATTGTGAAGTTCGAGTCGCAGAAATATTGTAAATATTGTCCTCCCCATCGCAAAGCTAAATGCAACAACATCTCAAGGATCAACTAGCTGAACTACGACTCTGTCTTGCAGCATTGCCAGCAGACATACCTATTCCAAAGGAGTCAAAGTATAAATTCTTGAACTTCAGCCCAGATGCTGAATGGGCTGCAGACATTGGCGAGGCTGCTGCCATCAATCGAGAGCTAGAAGTCAGGTTGGGCAGTTGAGTTGATGGCCTGAAACTTGTTTCAAAAACATGGACTAAGAAATTTCCGGGTGATGTTATCCTGGAGAAATGGGTTGACGACACTCTTGAAGCTGCGCGGGGCCTCATTCTTGCCACTGGAAAAGCTGTGAGTCAAATCTTATTTTTCCCTCCAATAAAACAGACTCACTGATGGTACACTATGAAGTTGCCAGTCCTTGTCTCGCACTTGAGTTCTATGAAACAAAAGCCAATCAAAGTCAATCATACTCAGATACCTGGGAAACGAAAGCCTAAGGTTCAGAAGCTCGATACCCACATATTGTCAACCTTCGATGACGACCGGTACATCAGTGCTGGTGAAGATGAGGACAGTCGAAAAGGTGGTGCCAAGATGCACCCACTGCTTCGCAAGGTTTCGAAGCCTTGCCATTTAGCAAGTGGTCCCACTGGGGAAAAACTTGTTTGGTGCATTGCCAGCCGTGGCTGTAACATCGCCTGGTCATGGCCAAGAGCTCGGCAACTCCCAACATACTCATACTTTGAAACAGCCAGTAGCACCAACAGTCGCTCCTTCCGTCAAATGGCGAGATATGTATGCAACCATCCATGGTAAACCTGAGACACCACCTGTTGTCCCGCCGCCTGCTTGACTGCCTATCATGACGACGGACATCATTTCAAGCTTGACTCATGAACATCAAGGTAGATGTTCAGACTCGGATGCCGAAGCTGGGGATGGGCTTGATAATGGTGATATTGCAGACCATGTGGGTTTAGCTGGCGTGAAAAGCACTGAGTTCAATGTGGGTAAAGATATTGACTTATCATCCACTTACCTCCTCAATATCCTGTCAGACCACACCGTACAGCCCACGGTTGCTTGCGGAGGCCTGTTGACACCAAAGGTGATGGCTGATCAAGCCACAACTTCATCCTTGACATCGATGGATGACGAGTGGGAGAAATGGTGATAGGCAGATTTGTTGTAGATTACGGTCAATTAGACCAAATTTACCTGCAAATTAGTGCAAATCAGTGTCAAAGAGCTATGGGTCAAATTGAGTGAATTTGCTGTCATTTACACCTGTTAATTAGGCCCTCACAGAGGGTTGTGCTAATTAGCCAGTCAACCAGAGTGGGATCCCTAATTCCCTGAAACCTAATGCTGGCATAAACTTTGAAATGAAACTTCACATTTAAGACTCGAAAAAACTTCAACTATCGCACGTGACTGAATGTCTGCTCATGTATGAAGTTTAGACCGTCGCTTAGACGGGCATTAAAATTCAAAATACCCCCTGACAATAAAACATGAAAATAAATCATCAAGTTTTATCTCCAGATAAAACCGATCGCCCAACGATCGCCCACTCACGGCTGAATCATCGCCCACTTAAGTTTGAGATGTGAAATATTACGGGACTAGATGATGAGTTATATACATGTACGCGAATCTATGTAGTAGAGTGAAACTGAAAATCAATCCTGTTTGACAGTAGTCAGACATCGGTGATTTCGGAAGGTGAATGAATGTACTTACGCGAGATAGAGATAATATGACTACCGTATCACTTGAAACTGCCCATTGAGCAAAGTGACTAACAACCCAGGATACCTTGACATTTTCCAAATGACTACTTGAGTTTGACGAGTACATTTTAGCGGGAAAACGAGGATACATAGCAAATGGATCAATGGTCTGATCGTGATGCGGGAGGAGCTTGTGGACAGCAAACACCAGTTCCCCTGTGGGCATAGCATAGATATGTTGGATACTGCCGGGGACAGGAGACGATAACTGGTCACCCTGAGGATAAAAAAAAACTTGACTATTCCCAACGTGAGTAGAGGCTCTGCTGTAGACAATCCCATTGAATTTTAGTTGTGCGCGTAATATTGCTGTGCGTCGTTTGATAAGTGCAAACAAGTCTTCAGGAACAGCCACAGCTACAGCGGAGGAAGGAGCCTGTAAACTGTCGTCCAAAGGATCTTCAGCAAGTTCTTCACCGAGAGTTGAAGCGCTCTTGGGAGCATACGTGCTGTCAAACAGAAATTTGCACTCTTGAATAGCCGGCGGACAATCAGGTCGACTAAGCCAACGGTGAAGTTTTGAAGTTTTGATAAATGAATATAACATGGTAGTTTCCAACTCGCCTTGAAAAGTCAATCCTGCTATTACACACTGGTGTTCCGTAAAGACTCACCAGTCTTATGATTTACTGGAAGACGCTGAAGTATTCCAATCAAACATTCAAAAGGAAAGCACCACCAAGAGTGGGCCGGGCCAAATAGAAGTAGATAGTCGTATATATGGAAGGCAGTGTGGTGATTTGGATGCAGAGCGAAGGTAGGGTATATCTTCTTCAAATTTCCAACATAATGCACAATGTGAGAGCGATATGTGTGTGCTCTCTCTGCAGTTTGTTGTTTGGGCGCACGTGAGATACACCGTGCAAACAAGTTCCATAGTATGGTCGAGAACAGCACTAAGGTGAGTGCCAACTTCATCGGAAGGATGCAAGGTGCCGGCCCCCCACAAGCTCACCAGGGCAATAGGAATGTAGACAGTGATTAGAGAGCGCCATTTGTCCGCTTTCATCGTCCCAGCAGATGCGCTTCCAAAATCACTTGGGACTGAAGTAAACCAAGATGGAACAATTATCTGCTGGATGACATCTCAGACACGATGAAGGGCATCTAGAGAACCAAGCTGAAGCTCCTTCTCAGGAGCAGCAAAAGGTTTTCCACAGCGCTGAGAACAAACATAAAAACTCGCAACAAAGTAGACATATTAAGAACTTACCCATTCCACGAGAGCTTTAACATAGTCAATTTTGAACAATCTACTAGATTTCTGGGGAGTGCATCGCAAGGCCTTGCAAACAAACTTGAGAGGTCCTGTATTCTTGTGAAACAGCGAATTTTTTAGGTTATCCAGATTTTCGTCATTGGAAGACAACTGGGAAACAAGAAGGGTGCGTATAGCAGCGACCTGAGTCATTTCCTTCGAAGTCATCCCTGGAGGCATATCGCCTAAGTCGCATGAAAAGGCCGGAGGGGATAAAGTCGATGAAGTGGTTGCTGTAGTCAAACCGAGAAGGTTACGAGAGTGATGCTGGACTAAACCTTCCAATATACAATGCATCGGGTCGATAACAAGCTGGTGCGAGGGATCCCAGTATGGCAAACGCCACATCTCTGAATAGCGCACACCGTGAGCTTTGAATAGTTTCTCTCGTTCAGAGGTTGTCGCAGCGTCCCTCCACCGCTCAGCGAACTTCCGGAGTTCATATTTATCACGAGGTTTCCAGCTTTCGAAGTCCACTCTACCGTACGTGGTCTTATGGTAGCAATTGCACGCGCTACAAAAAAAATGGCTACTGGTTCCAGCTAAAGAAGCAAGATGACGAGCGGCAGGAAGATCACAAACAGCCAAAAACAATAGCGCTGCAAGCGAGCTGGCCAGTAGGAAAACAAGCAGTCTTGGAAAAATTGATGCCGCACTCCCATGAGTCTACCATGTCATCGATAAGTGGCCAGATGTAGTGATTGAGATGCTCGAGGGACGGCTGTTTCGGACCCGGGATGATTCCTGCAAGATACATGTTTTTGGGCTTATACCTGATATCCAATGGTAGATTCAAGCATGCCATAGAGATGATGCCAGAGGATTTGTTAGCACCACGCAAATTCATGCCCTCCGGATTGAAGAAGTCCACATGAAGGGCGAAAGCATAGCGCCCTTCATCTCCTCTATCAATAAAAAGTGAACCTGGGTCTGGGCCACAAAATTGATGGAGAAACTGAGCCTCGAATGCGTGTTTTCATCAAAGGCGGATGGGGGGAATTGATTGAGTCTTGCAAATCGTCGCAGGCTTGATCCATCGCCCC